>NC_035439.2:8425231-8729111 GCF_002127325.2 Helianthus annuus
GATAATTACACGAAAAAGCAATCAGGGTTGGTTGAAATTGAGGAAGAAAGTGAAATTAAACTTCCGGAGAACATTGATGTCATGTTCACATCTTCCAATGACGATAGTGTCCAAAATGATATTGTAAAAGGTGTTGTTGAAAATGTGCTAAAACGGATAATGACACTACTGAGGAAGATGGATGTTTCTTGGACAAATACATTCCGAAACAAAAATCCAAGAACAACTCAGATGATGAACCTACTCTTATCATGTACAAGATGTCGGGATCCGATAAGTTGTTTTCGGATTCAGAGTTTCCGATTGAGAATGTTAACATGAACAAATTAACAAATGTTTTCAAATTAGTTGAAGTTGACTTGTCAGAAGTGAACAATCTGAGTCAAAAGAAAAGTAAAATGAGGTTTGAGAAAGAAAAAGTTTACAACAAGAAATCTGTTAATCCACCGCGTTTTTACAACAACAACAGAAACAACTGGTTGGGTGGTTATCAGGGGGGTAAATCGTATCAGAAAAGAAATGTTCCAAACAAAAGCTTTGTTGAGAAGAAAAAGTTTGTGAACAGTTCGAGTTCACTTGCTGATGAAGAGAAAGAAATTTTTTCAAAATCAAACAAAGAGTTCTTTGAGAAAAGAGCTTCACAGGCTCAGTCTGAAGGCACAAGTCGAGTGGCTGATACTCGAACATGCTTCAGATGTAATCAAGTTGGTCACATTGCACGAAAGTGTACCAACGTGAAGTCTAAGACTGAAACTGTGAAGACTCAACAGAAGAAAGTTGATATGAAGGGTAAAGAACCAATCGTTGTTGAGAAAAAGAGTGTGAAAAATGATAACATCAAAGTGGAAAATGAACCCGTAAAGAAGTCGGTAACTAAAAATGATAAATTTTACAAAAGGGTTGCATTATCTCAACAAGTTTGGAAACCCAAAACTGAGAAAAAGGTTTCACCTTCTGAGGATTCAATTCAAGTTGATTATGATGCAAATTTTCCACCTCTGAAGGCTGAAAACTTTAAAATTCAAGTTGCGAGAGTTAAAACGGTCAAGGTTACACCTAAGGCTGATGAGGCCTGGGTGGACACCATGTTTGACTAAGCAGTTTGAATTGCCGGAGCTTCCTTGATCGCGAAGCATGAATCGGCATCTTTATTGAAGTTGGTTAAGTCAAAGTTTGTAATGTGCAGGATCTTCCAAAACTTGTATCCAGATGGATCATGAATAGTGGAGCTTCAAGACATATGACAGGGAAGACCGCGTTGCTGTATGATGTCAGAAACATAAATGGAGCATACGTAGGTTTTGCGGGTAATCAAGGAGGAAGGATTATTGGTGAAGGAACGTTATCCCACGGGATTGTGACGTTTGAGAGAGTTAACTACATTGCTGAGATGGAGAACAATCTGCTGAGTATCTCGCAGATCTGTGACAGGATGTATACCACTCACTTCACTGATAAAGAATGTTTGATCTTGAAACTAGGATTTGTTATCCCTGAGGAATGGATTATCATGAGGGCACTGAGAGTTAATGATCTGTACGTGTTGGATATGAGTGTAGCTACTACAACCACGGGTCAGGCTCATTGTTTCGTGTCCAGAGCAACTGAGAAAGAATCGAGATTGTGGCACCGGAAGATGGGGCATATACATCTTAGAAAAATGAATCATTTGGTGCATAATGATTTGGTTACAGGAGTTCATGTCAAAGGTTTTCATCTGGAAGGGGAGTGCATTAGCTGTGTAAAAGGCAAGCAGAAGAAAAAGTCACACCCTACAAAGCAAGTCAATTCAGTCTCAAGACCCTTGGAGAGACTTCACATGGATTTGTTTGGTCCGGTGAATGTCAAGAGCATTACAAGAGATAAATATTGTCTTGTGGTTACTAATGATTATTCCAGATTTTTGTGGGTTTCTTTCTTGAAGACGAAAGACGAAACGTTTGACAGTTTAATGGCATTGTTCAAGAAGATTGAGAATTTGTACCAGAGGCGTATCAAAAGAATTCGAAGTGATAATGGTACGGAATTCAAGAACAGCAGAATGGAAGAATTTTGTGATGAAAGAGGTATATTGCATGAGTTTAGTGCTCCGTACACTCCGCAACAGAATGGAGTCGCATAACGCAAAAACCGGACGCTAATTGAGATGGCTAGAACTATGCTTGCAGATTCAAAGTTACCAATTAATTTCTGGGCTGAAGCTGTTTCCGCCGCATGCTATACGCTCAACAGGGTTCTCACTGTCAAGAAGTTCAACAAAACATGCTTTGAGCTGATCAATAATCGCAAACCGAATTTGAAGTATCTAGAACCGTTCGGGTCACCCTGTACAGTTATAGAGCCTTATGGAAAGTTTGGTCCGAAGTGCATTGAGGGTATATTTGTTGGATATTCAAGTCCTACACGCCGTGTCTTCGTTCCAAGTGAGAAGCGGATTATTGAAGCTGCAAATGTTTAATGTCAAGGTTATATTATGCCGCCACAAAGTCCAGGAGATTCATGTCGATATCATTACGACAAGTTGTGGGAATCGTTTGACATGATGGAAGAAGAAGAAGATTTTTTTGATGAGTTGGATATTTTGCGTGAGTATGAGTCACAGCAAAGGTTCCCAGCTGAGTATTCAAGACGACCACGGGAAACTTCGAATGACAATGAAGCAGGTCTGAGTAATGCTGGTGAACACAATGATGTCCAACAGAATGAAGTTGCTCAAGATAATCAGTCAGATCAGAATGATAATCAAGAATCAGAGAACATGCCGATCTTTGATCATGGAGATTCAGATTCTAAGGGGGAGCAGATTCAGGATTCAAGTCAAATAAACCAAGTTGGTGAACAAAGTGCAAATCAAAATGTTACTAATCTAGAAGGTGATGTGGATGTTCCAAGCGAAGTGATGCCGCGAACTCTTTCTTATCATCCAGAGGAGTTGATCATAGGAGAATTGCATTCAGGCGTTCGCACAAGACGTCAAATAGACCAGGGCTTAACATGTTTTTATTCTACAGTAGCACCTTTACAAACTGAATTTTCATTAAGTTGTTTATCTCGCAGATCGAACCGAGAACGTATAAAGAGGCGCTTACTGAAGACTCTTGGGTCATTGCGATGCAAGAAGAGTTGAGTCAGTTTGAAAAGTTGGGAGTGTGGAAGTTAGTGGATTTACCAGATGGTCAAAGGAAAATCAATACAAAATGGGTATTTAAGTGTAAGAGAGACGATAGAGGAGTTATTGTAAGGAACAAAGCTCGACTCGTTGTTCAGGGCTTTAGTCAACAGGAAGGGATTGATTTTACAGAAGTCTATGCTTCTGTAGCACGACTAGAGGCAATCAGAATTTTCCTAGCATTTGCGTCTTGGAAGAACTTCAGAGTTTATCAGTTGGATGTAAAATCGACGTTTCTTTATGGGAAGGTCAAAGAGGAGGTTTATGTCGGTCAGCCGCCGGGCTTTACTGACCTAATCCACAAAAACAAGGTCTACTTATTGGACAAAGCGCTGTATGGTTTACACCAGGCCCCTAGAGCTTGGTACGAGACTTTGTCTCAACACCTACTAGCCAACAAGTTCATACGTGAAAAGTGGATGCCACTCTCTTCACTAAAGAGGTCGACGGACATCTTCTGATAGTTCAGATTTATGTAGACGATATAATTTTTGGGTCAACGAATGAGAAATTGTGCAAAGATTTCGAACAGGTGATGAAGCAAAAATTCGAAATGTCATCAATGGGGGAGATGAAATTCTTTTTGGGACTACAAGTTGAACAACTACCTGAGGGAATTTTCATTCACCAGATGAAGTACGTGCATGATATTCTAGAGAAATTTGGAATGTCAAGTTCTACTCCAGCTGCTACCCCACTTGCAACAAATCATGGGATTCGTCCAGATCTCATCGGAGATAGGGCTGATGAAACGTTTTACCGTTCCATGATAGGTTCTTTGATGTATCTAACTGCTTCACGTCCTGATATCATGTACCCAACGTGCCTCGCAGCAAGATATCAATCTAACCCGAGAGCTTTGCACATGATTATTGTGAAGAGGATATTACGCTACCTGAAAGGAACTCCTACATTGGGGTTGTGGTATCCTAGAAAAGGCGACTTCACGCTCGAAGGATATTCCGATTCGGATTTCGGATGCTGCAAAGTTAATACCAAATCAACAACTGCAGGATGCCAGTTCTTTGGACCTAGATTGGTTACCTGGCAGTGTAAGAAACAAACGTCTGTGGCGCTATCTACATGTGAAGCGGAATACGTATCTGCTAGCAGTTGTTGCTCTCAAATCCTGTGGATACAGCAACAGATGCGCGACTACGGTTTGCAGTTTCTTAACACACCTCTTTTTGTTGATAATGAGGCCGCAATAAATATCACAAAGAATCCAGTACATCATGCTAAAACTAAACATATAGAGATTCGTCATCACTTTATTCGCGACTGTTTTGAGAAAAAGTTGATACGAATTGAGAAAATCCACACAAACGAACAGAAAGCTGATTTACATACCAAAGCTTTTGATAAAAATCGGTTTAAATATTTGTTAAAACTGAATGGTATGAAGCTTCTTTCGGTGTCGGATGGCATAATTGGCGTTGATGAGAGTACTGTTCCGGATGAAGACGAGAAACAATCTGCAATGGTTTGTCGATTTTTTTACTTGTTTTGGTATTTAGGGGGAGTAGATAGATGTATATAGTTTATTTTCAGAAAATACAAAAACAGTAAAAAATACAAAAACATGATAAAATTGAAAAAGAGCTTGTGTATAAAGGGAAAATGATAGTACATCGGCTAGGTAATTACAGTATGCTAAAGAATTGTAAAGTCTAAATGAGTTAAACAGTCTCACTATTGATGTGTCGATAGGTTTTCGCACATTTAGTAAATTTATTCGGGATATAAACCTAAAAATTTCAAACTTGTGAAATTCGTGGGGAACACTACTTGGATATATAGGTAACCCCTGAAATCTCGTTTGAAAGGTCCCATATTCTGAGATACTAGGTCTTTATACTCAGTGATATCTGGGGTATTATTCCGGGACTTCTGCTGTATGGAAGTACTGACCTAGTCCCCAAATAATACTTTCTGCAAATGCTTGAAACATAGCATCGCCCCCAGCAAGCTGATGAAACAATAAAATTGATAGTCGCTGCTGTTGTAACTAAAAGATCCTCTAAAGGGGACACACCAGAAAGTCGAAGCCGTCATCTCTCTGCGTATATGGAAGTATCGACCTGAGCTCTCACGACCCTCGCATTTAACCCCTTACAGATATCATTTGTGGTATACTCACCTGTAAGACTGAATATCTGGGATTCTGGATACGGGAGTATATTCAAGAGGTAGGACACATGAATTGAGCTAAGTTCATAAAACATCTAAATCGTATCCTGAATAGATTGAAATCTGTGTGAGAATTTAAGATGGATCAGTATATCGACAATCGAGGTGAATTGTTTAAGTCTGAATATGAAATGGAGCTTAACGGTACTAGTAATTTGTCTAAAAAGCTGATATGATTCCCTGACACGCTCGCCAAAAATAAATTTGTATATAGTTTACTTTGTTTACTTTCTGCAATTTAAGTTTTCTGCATATTATTTCTTAGTTTAGAACACTTTATAAAATCCAAAAAGATTTTATTTCTGCTTTATTTTTTGACAAACCAAAGTGGAGAGTTAATTGTTGGATTCTCGAAGATTGAAGCAGATGCAGGAAAGTTCTGAGCTGAAGAATGAGGAGAGCTTACTTTGTCAGAGTTTGAGATGTTCTCAAAGTTAAAACAAGTTCATTAGTTTGATGCTTGTTACATTTTTAAGAAAATGTGAAAATTGTTGTTTTAAAATCAGTTTGATTCGTCAAAAGATCAACCAAGGTCATTAAATTGGACTTGGTAGATTAATTAAGTAATCAGGGTCATTAACTTGGACCTGAATACTTGAGTGGATTTCTAGAGCTGATTGAATTTGTGATTTTTGTGAAAAGATAAGTTTGTAATATTTTTGGTTGAGTAACAGGTTTTGGACTTCATTATTCCCAACGGAAGCTAAATGTTAAAGCTTGAACCAGATATCTCAGATTCTAGCATATCGAGAGGGGGAGTTAGTGAAAGGGGGAGTCTGGATCAACAGTCAAATGGGAGTTTGAAGATAGAGCTAGGATGTGATCCTAAACCTGTGAAGATAGAGTGCTTATGATGAGAAGACAGAGAGTTGAAGAAAAGACCAAGACTGAAGACTCGGAGCTGAAGACTACGTCAACATCCAAGGGGGAGTCTGTTGATGCATGGAATGTTTGTTGACTACGTCTACATTGCGTCTTAGGTCAAGATAGGTCAACATAGGGTTTTGAAAGTCAAAATTAGGATTTTATGTTGTAGTTTCGCTTATGTGTCATAAGTTAGATATAGTTCCGCTCATAGGGTATCAGGTGGTTTCGCTTTTGTGTCAACTTGGTAGTTCCGCTCATATGGCAGTCCATATAAGCGAAACCTGCTAGACTATAAATACCTGTTCAGTTCATTTGTGTACGTACGTTGGAGCGGAACCTTGTCATACATTGTGTAACGAAACTCTGTCAAATTTGTATCAGAAAGCAATAAAAGAGAAGGAATTGAATAAGAAAAGCTGTGTAACTTCATTTACGTTGATTCCGCCTTCGTATGTGAAGATGAACGTTCTCAACTGACTGTTTAGGTTCGGAACACGGTCCAACAAAGTTGTATGTAGACGAAGTAGTATCTTTACATGGAGTCCCACTCTCCATTGTATCGGATAGGGATAGTCGTTTCACTTCTCATTTCTGGACTAGTTTCCAGGAAGCAATGGGAACTCGATTAAATTTAAGTACTGCATATCATCCTCAAACAGACGGACAAAGTGAATGGACGATACAAACCCTGGAAGACATGCTCCGAGCATGTGTGATAGATTTTGGTGGTAACTGGGATAACCATTTACCCTTAATTGAATTCTCCTATAACAATAGTTATCATTCAAGCATTTAAGCTACCCCATTTGAAGCACTATATGGACGTAAGTGTAGAACTCCAGTTTGTTGGGCATAAATAGGAGAAAATCAATTATCAGGTCCTGAAATTGTGCAAGAAACCACTGACAAGATAAGTCAAATCAAAGAAAGATTAAAAACGGCTCGAGATCGCCAGAAAAGCTATGCAGACAATCGCCGCAAGCCGCTCGAGTTCCAAGTCAGAGACAAGGTACTTTTGAAAGTTTCTCCTTGGAAAGGAGTAGTACGATTCGGTAAAAAGGGAAAACTAAGTCCAAGGTACGTAGGACCTTTCCCGGTAATCCAACGAATAGGACCAGTTGCTTATCGTTTACAACTACCAGAAGAATTAGCTGGAGTACATGATGTATTTCATGTATCCAATCTCAAGAAATGTCTATCAGACGAATCCCTGGTAGTACCTCTTCAAGATGTAGAGATAAACGAAAAATTAAAATTTGTAGAAAAACCACTGCAAATAGAAGACAGAAAAGTCAAGTTTATCAAACACAAGCGACTAGTGCTGGTCAAAGTCAAATGGGATTAAAAAAGAGGACCTGAATACACCTGGGAGCTGGAATCAGAGATAAAGCGCAAATATCCTCACTTATTCCAATAAATCTCGAGGACGAGATTTTAATAAGGTGGGGAGGATGTAAGGACTCTCAAAATTTTCTAAAAATACCCGTAGTTATAAAACCTGGACCTCTGAAACCCTAAACCATATTAAAAATCAAGAAAAACAAAACTTTGGGTCTCAGACGGGCCGCGTAAAAGACAAGCCTTGTCTTACGCGGGCCGCGTCAACTTAAGGTTGACCGGATAAGGATGTCGGGGCCACGTGTTGACCATCTGGGGGCCTACTTGTGACCAATCAACCCTATGCCTAGACTAGGCGGCCACGCGGGCCGCGTAAGGTAAACATGTGGGTTACGCGGGCCGCGTAAAACCCAAATTTCAGCTATAAATAGCTTGTTACCTGCACAGTCCACTGATGTCGAAATCTTTTCGTAAAAACAAATTCTCACTACTCTAAAGTCGAAATTTCAATTAGTAGCGAGGTGCGGCGACGATACCGGGTATTAACTCGATCGCTATTACGATTCAACGTCCGATCGATTGAAACTATCCAACGAATGTTTAAGTGCTGCTCAATTTGGGTTTATACTTTGTCATTCGTCGTTAATTCGATGGATGTTTAAGTATCGCACTTTGTCATTTGTTGTGAGGGTTTAATCTCGTGAATTGTCGTAAATGCTGTATTAGTTACTAACCCCGTTCGTATGCATTGTATTTAATTTAGGTCAAAAAGGCTAATGAGTAGATTAAAATCTACCTGTATAAAATCTGCAAGGTGAGTCATTCTATTTTTATCAACTGATTTACAAAACTCCAAGTTATTTTCAAAGTTATAATTACGGGGATTAAGTCTTTGTAATCACCAAATTATAGCCGGTATGTGGGGTTTTGTATACATTACTTGTTTCCCGTCACACTTGGACAAACGGGTAGCCAAGGGGTGATCTGACCACAGTCACAGACACATTGGACAAATGGGCTAGCCAATAGGTGATCGAGTGAAAAATACTGTGGGTATATGGTTGATAAACAGAAACATTGTAATCGCTTTTAATACTGTAAATTATAACAAATGCGTCATTTTAATTAAACTGAATGATTCACTCAGTATTTCCCCGCTGACAAAACCTTTTTTAAACATGTTTCAGGTGATCTGTTGTAACCCAAGGAAAAGTGCCGCGAAGCACTACAAACTTAAAGGGGTGGCTCAATATAAATAAATAAAGAAACATGTTTTGTAAAATAAAAGATTTCCCAGTGAAATCACTCTATTGTAAATTACCGGATTTTATCCTTAAATTATGTAATAAATCAAACAGGCTTTTCAAGTATTAAATCGATCCTGAGAAATTCTTCCGCTGTCACTTTAAATTAAGAAATACCACGGGATTCCTGTCCCGCGGCTCCTGACCAGGTCAAACCGGGCGCGTGGGCCCTGACATAATATTTATCCATAAGATATTAAACTAATAATATTTAGTAGAAGAGTTATCCATAATATAAGATACTAAACTAAATAATATTTAGTAGGATGATTATCTATAATTAATTAGAAGAGATTAAACTAAAATAATAATTATCTATAAGAGATGGACTAATATAATGACAAGTATCCCTAAAGTGGTTTCTTTTATTATATAGTATAGATTAGTTAAATTAAATCATAAAAACGTTGAAATAATAATCAAAATCCAATAAAAAACCCCTCGGTAGACAAAATAACTCACGAATCATGATTGAAGATGATTTTGCCCTAATTAAAAATTACGTTAACAAAATCAGTTCTGCAATCATAGATATCAAAAGCAAGAACATATGAAACAAACATTTAAAATCAGAGTGATGCCTATTGCAACAAGAAAAGATCGATTGGTAGCCATATGAAATCGAGCAAACTAAAATCATGTAGTCATACGAAACTGAACAAACAAAAATAAATGGTTAAAATAAAAATCGAGCAGAATCGAAGAGAAAAAGAACCTTAATCGAGCAGGATTGAAGAGGAAGAATGCGAAGAATGGTTTCTTGATCGTTGAAGTTAAGATTGAAGAAGATAACCAACCCAGTTGTTCACTCGTGGTTTCTTTTTTTTTTTCAATCCTAACTGACCCGTCCTAGTTTTCTCAACCCTGTTTGGCCGTAGATAAAACTAGGGATCAGCAAATCCCGATCCCAAATTTCGCCAAAATTGGGTACCGATACCGATACCGATACCGAAATATGTTGGTATGGTATCGGTACGGTAGCGGTATTTGAAGGTAAAATTCGGTATTTTACCGGTACCGTATCGAACCGGTACCATCCCGAAAATACCAATACCGAAAATGCCAAAAAGTGGATAACACATTTTGACCCCCCCCCCCCTTAACTAAACTTCTTCACCCAATGTAATTCAAAAAAGACCCACCCATTGTATGCCCTTTGTGCCTTTTCTGTCAGAATTGTCCCCCATACTTATATTTGAAGTTTGACATAACTTATAAAGTTATATGAATCTGTTCATATTGATTAATAACTAAATCGATTGCTTCGTCTAAGACTTTAGAAGAATGTCCATTAAAAGGCATCGTCAATGGTCTTAGTTTGAGGCATTCAATTAACACTTGATGGGGAGAATGGGAGATGCTGTTAACTAATGCAAGAAACATGTATCTATTCAATTATCCACTTCCAAAATCACAACTTTTTGGAAAAAAGCACAATGACTAAATTCATTAAAACATAGAATTCACTTTCGATTTACTCCCTATGGTTTGGTCATTTTAACGGTTTTGCTCCAATAGTTTAAAAATAGTCATTTTCCTCCCTGATCTTTCTAACTTATCGTCCATTTTGCTCAACCTAATGTTGTGTTGTGATTGTGAGCTAAATCTGAATCCTCCTTAAATAACAATGATAAAAGAGCAACCAAACCCCAAAATGTATAGAGATGAAGTAAAACAATGGGTTCTTTTATGAATTAGTAGCTTATCTAGTGTTGGAAACCAGACCTTCTTCTACTTAATCAAACACTGGATTTAATGTTCAAGGTGCCTAAACATGTAATCTCTATTTATACAAAACAATCCCTTGAAGAACAAGTAATCAAATTATAATAAAAATAAAACTACCATAAAAACTATATATTCCACCTAAAACAAAATACAAATAAATATAACCCATTTAAATACTTCAACTTTTAAGTATTGAAAAAATTAATTCTATCATCTAGCCCATACACGTTGAAGTATATGCTACTTTTGCTTTTGATTATTTCGGAGTCATCCTCCAATCAAAAAGTAAAACTAATCAAAACTTTGATAGCTGGGTTCGTAATCGAATTAGGTGGCCCTCAAAATCCACTATGATAGAACATGCAATCCAATAAACTAATGATATAAAAAAACATAGCGGATCCACATAGGAAATGAACAAAACATGTTTGAAGTGGCAGGTTGTTCACTTGTTTAGTAATTGGTATGACCGTGGAGACCTCCAAGATCGTTTGCAAATAATGTTAGGATTGATCATCACTGAATATTAACTAGTTTAATACCCGTTCGATGGACGGGTTATGTTGATATATTATAGTAACAACATGAATGAACCTATGAACAACAAAGTTAATCTATATTAAGTGTACACAAAATTAAATTAAATACAGTCCATTCCCATACATCTGAGTTTGCGCAGAGACGTACACTTGTTGGATGAGCGAAAGACATGAGTCCCAGACTACAGAGTAAAATAACAGTATGTTTAAAAATATTTTAGTTTTTTAAAATTTATATAAAGGAACAAAATGTTTGGTCTAGTATACCAGTGTGTGTAACCGGCCGTTTCAACCCACCATTCAACCCAACCGCTGTGGCTCGTTTCCATATAATAAACATAGTTGTAATTATTATTTAGTTATTTGATAATTTTTTTAAACAACCCATTTCGACTGTTCAATTTGACAAACCCGTTTTTACACAAACCAAAATGATCATTTTTTTAAACGACTCACCCTAACCAGTACCCATTTTGACTAACCATGACCCGTATCCATACTAGTTTTGACATGAACCTACAAAGGTACTACTAGTTGCTTTGAAAGAAATAACAAACACGTGGCACATGTGCTCACAAGAGCATAATTGTATGCTTTGACCGAATTCTTTGCAAATGGAAAACAAAACTGAGTCTAGGATCTATAACTTTCGCGTCTAAGGTTGTGCCATTTCACAAACAATATGCATTATTTTATGGTTTATTTTTAAAATTTCATATTCTTAATATAAACTAGCGGTAAGCCCCGTGTGCAAACACGGATCGTTTCTTAGAAAACCATTCATAGCCCATATTGACAGAGAGTAAAAAAATAATTAGCGCTGACTTATAAAATTGATATACACTAATGGTCAATAGGTTTATTCAACAGCAATTCCATTATGTTAATAGCAAACTATTGTTGTCTATTAACTGTTAAAAACCTCTGTTGCTTTCCAACAGACTTTCCTAAAAAATGTTATCCATTATCTCCAATAGAACTTGCCTGATGGATAGATATCTATATATATATATAAACATGTTAAATAAGGGCTGAGGTGGCGCGTTATAAGAGCTTCTAATTTGATGTGGCGTGTGATAAGGGCATCTAGATGTGGGTTTGGGAGGGAAAAAATTCGGGTCTTTTTTTCTTGATATGGGCAGACACGGGATCCGGGTTCTGACCCGGATATAAATACCATCTAAATCACGCTCCTTTTGTAATCCCTGTTCTAAACCCTAGCCTCTCCATCCTTCCTCTTTCGCCGTCGCTTCTCATCGTGCCATGAAAATATGCCCGGAATTAGGTTAAGGATGCGACTTTTGACCAGAATCCTCTTCAGCATCAAGTCAATATAGTTATGCTATTGTTAAGGAAAATATGCTATCCACTCAATCACCAGATGCCAAAATCATCAAAGAAGGGTCAGTCAGTCAGTCAGTTAGTTATTTGTTCTAATTTTTATTAATTTGTATTCATATATATGACTGAATTTGGTTTAAATTGTTGGGGATTTTGTAGGCAGTTTGTAATTAGGGCTCGAAACCTTCGAGCGGCTACTGGGTTTATTCCGCTTAAGAACACGGATAAGAACAACGTCAACCACTTCATCACTCTGACGGACCTTGGAATTGCAAAGCTCAGAATTAACATCAGGTATTGTTCTTTTAAATAAAATAGTATGCTTATAAGATCAAATAGCCATTTGGAGTCAAAGTCCTTTTTTTTTTATTTCAAACAAATCTCAATTTGCAAGTATCATTGATTCATATTTTCACCTTCTTAATGCAAATCTCAATTATCTGTTTTGTTTCCACAGACCCGGGGCTGTGAAAATTGTTGTTGAATAGTTTAAAAGTATTTGATTATTGGTTAATAAACATCAGGTATTGTTCTTTTGTCATATTTTACTTCAAACAAATCTCAATTTGCCGCATTTGGTAGTTAAGTTTGTTGGTTTTTTGGTATTTTGCAGACATCTTATGAGTGCAGAGAAACACTTAAGCGGAGTTCAATCCAAGCTATAATATAGCTTTACTCTGTTTGTAGCGTGCCTTAAGAATCGCAAACAATGCTCAATAAATGGCGAATGTGACAAAAGGTAACAACTGGTCAATCATCCTCTTTATCGAGATTTTACAAGTAAGTAACACTAGGTCAGTAATTTGATGAACTATTTAATTTCTTGAAACTCATGCTATATCTATATATATATAATAAACTAACATGGGTGTGTGCAAATGCAATGTACTTTCAGGTACCTATACTTCTTCGATAAGGGAAACACCAAATCACGGTTTCTTTAATTCATGGACTTATTGAATTAGTTACAACTGAAATACAAAGCGACACCACCACATCAGATCTAGCTACTTATGCTTTTTTTTCAGTACGGTCCGCTATATCTAGCCGCAAAAGGCCAAGGGCGGAGCCAATGCAGAGAAATTCGAGTAGATCAAATTGAATGTCATTCCAAATTTTGTTAGGGATGCTCACACAAAGAAAGAGGTAATGGCATATCTATTTTCTTCATATTGTTTTTTTTTACTTTCTTTATTACATGTAGGAATTTTGATTTGATTCAAGCCATTGGTTGCAAGTGATTTATTGATTAAGGTTACAGGTGGCAAGACGGGTCGAAATATTTTATTTCAAATAAAATTACTTGCAACGTATGCATATAAGTTGTTCGTTGAAATGCCGAAAGCAAATTGTTTTTTTTTTTTGTGTGTTAAAAATATACTATGTCAATAAGGAGGCAAAATCATCAGTTGAGGCGGTGTATAATTCATGTTCAACTTCACTGATATAAATTGCTTTGGCAAACGAATTAAGATTTTGTTACCGAGTTGGATCGTATTAAAATAAATTGATTTGGCTAACTTGGTATGTTGATTCATTCATAGGAACCATCAGCTAACTTCAAACTAATTTAATCATGATTTGCAATAATCTTGCTATAACAATTAGACATGTACTTTATAGGTTCAATACAAAGCCGTAACAAAATAATATTATTAGCAACAGTAAACATTAAACTTTCCAGCGTGAAAAACACTAATAATATACCTCCGCTTTCCTTGAATATAGGTTTTGCAAGATGGGAGACACAAGCATATCAGCACTCAGAGATAGGGGAGTCCATTACGTTAAACGCAAGTGGATTCCAGAAATAGGGAGAATGAAACCCATTACCAACTGATTGACAAACAGGTATTCCAAAAATACTCAATTAAGGTTTAATTCGTTTGGCTTAAATTATGTAATGCATCTTATTTTCTTACTGCTCTTGACATTGGGTCGACTTGATATATAAATTCAACTCGGGTTATACTTCGGTTCTGACAAAAATTGAAAAGGGGGCTGCATTTCTAAGACAATATTAAAGTATGATTTAATAAGTCCAATTCATACACTTGACTTAGAATTTGGTGTTGACTATTGACAATATTTGATTTTTGTGATGCATGTGTAATGCTAGATGAAATGTTTAAGAAAATGTGACTTCCTTAATCGTTAATGTAGGGCATGTCTCAGTATCTCACGCATTAGTTGATGTTTTAGTTTTGTACATTTTCCTACATCTAAAGTACAAGTTTAAAAACACATGGTACTATATGGCGTAACCAGGTAATGCACAAAATACCCCTAACGTTTAGTGATTCCATGGTTGATCTTTCAATATGTTTTCTCATATTGATCGCCCATCAAAACTGAACATAATGGCTGTCCAAACAACCTTCTTAACACTTAACACCCGGTTTTGAGCCACGAAGAAGGAAAACATCTAATGAGACCACAATTCACTCCATAGTTCCTAGCACTTAGAGGTAATATGTTTGCTTTTAGTCTGTGTTTTAATTCTTTTAGCTACTTTTCTACGCACACATTATCTGTTTGACAACCTCATTTTGGTTTTAATCAACTAAAATAAGAAAACGTAGGGATGAGCAATAATGGTACCGGGTACGGGAACCGGTACCGAATTTCCTGAAGCGACTCAATTTTCGGTATCGACATTTTGCGTTTTCGGTACTGGTAAATACCGGTTTTTACCTTCAAATACTGATGCGTACCGTACCGGGTACTTTCAGTTTCAGTACCGGTACTGAAAGTACCGGTACTGATTTTTTTAGGATTTTTGGTACCGGTACCGAGGTCATCCCTAAGAAAACGTGTTATATCAGGTTACAATAAAAAAGATAACAAATTACCATGAGTTGACGAGTTGTCTACCTGCTCAATTACTGAATGTTTTATAGTGACTCCAAGCAGTTTGATATTTTTAGGTTATGTGGCAATGTTATGTTTAGTAGTTTTTGATAAGTTATAATTAAAAAGAAACAAAATTATTTTATGTTACGTTTTTTAAAGGCATCTATTGATGTCCCATTTGACCAGTTTTCTCCTAAGCTATTTTTGCTTATTTTTTTTCCTTTGCCGATTGACCCATTATATATCAATGATAACCGTTTTGTCATACAAGATGCTTGAAAGAGTGGTTGTGGTTCCCAAAATGGTTGTCGTAAACAAGTTTTTAGTTTTTTCTTCTTTCATAATTTATGTCAGTAGATAGTCAATCATGACATGTATTGCAGCTAAAAGTATTAATTTAGTATGTTATATTTGTTGTAACCGTTGTTAAATGACAGGTTTAGTCTGTCAATATTCACCTATAATAGGTATGTGGTTTTTTTAAGTATAATTTGAATTATTAAATATATATCCGTATGGATAATTTTTGTTCCCTTTAGGTATAATGTATCGGTTGGAGTGATTTGATGAGAGGCGGGGACATGTCAATTGGTGATCTTTGTGTTTTTAAATGGTCAATGAGCGAAGGGAAGCTCTTAGTTGCAAATCCTCCAAAACATATAGTATCGGACTAAACTTTTCTTAACGAGTTTAATGTTTTCATTCGTCTATTTACTTATTTTTAGTATTGTATTGTTTTCTTATTGTGTAGATATTTGAATATGCTTTTTGTGGTTAATACTTTAACTAATTATTCAATTGTTTTATTAATTATTAAAATTTTAATATAATGTAATTTATAAACATGAATCATAAGCAATCAATAAATTATAATAAGTTATAAGTCTGGTTACAAGTTTATAACCCATGAATAAGTTTATGAAAAGTTTACATCTCTTATTATACCAAAGACATTTAACATGCAGTTTCTTTCGGCTCTAAGGTAGATGTGCTTCTCAAATTATATGCAATTAATAGTATTTTCTTCATGTTTCTTGTGGGTTTTGAAACCAAATTGTTTTTTTTTTAAATTCTGAAGCTGCTCAAAGACTTCAATTGTATATTAGCAGTCATCAAAGAAACCTAGAAATTTACATCAGTGACCTTTTTACCTTATTTTTTCTCTTCTCTAAAGGGAAATTGGATTTTAATAATAGAGGTGTTTGGCCAATACTGATCCTGCTTTAAAAATATTGTCATTGGCAGTTTCATCTTTTAAATATTTTTTTTCCTCACTGGACCTCTGTTACTTTTTTTTTTCAAATTTCAAATATTGTTATTGGCAGTCCCATCTTTTAGCTTAGTTGTAGTCAAGATGTTTGATGAAATTACTCTATGACACACAGTTTGCTATATAGTTACGTTTTATGGCACCCAGGTTGCTTTTAATCAAAAAGTTAAGGCCACAAGTGTGACATTAGGAGGTGACATATATTAACCAAGTTGACTTTTGACTGGTGGTTCTCGCAAGTAAGCATCACAAGGTTCCAACATATTATGTTTTATTAAATTTTATGTTTTTTTAGTTTTAATTTTGTTTGTATTTTGTGTGATGTATCTTAGTGAAATGGCAAAAAGGATCGAGCATAATATTTCAAATACATGAGAGGTGAAGGCATTTGGTCTTTTATCTGAGGAGGAAATTGCTAAGGGGATAGAGTTACTGCTGTAACAACATAATATGCTTTTGAAGATATTACGAAGGTGTCTGAGCTTTAGATGGAAGTTGATCGGGCATCCAAGTTGGAAGGAAGCTTCTTGAACAGGTTGTCATATGTAGAATTTATATTCGTTTACTAAAAAGTGGGTTGTGATTTAGGTTATATGATCTTTTACGGGTTAAAGGGACTAATCTAGTCAAGCGGCCTCAATGTCATATGAAGTGATTCTAATTCATAAAATCTCATAAATCACTTCGATGAAAGAACTTTTAATAATGCATATTACTTATATGTAAAATTCTAATTTGTTAGTATCATGGAGTTGGCCTAACCATGTCTACTCAAACTTGACATTTTTAAATCGAGCCCTATTTCTCCCTTTACCCAACTCACTATTTTTTCTCACAATCCAAATTGAAGATTTGTTTCTATTTTGCTTATGGTTCTTGAAATTCCGTAATCTTTCGGTTTCTAGAAAGTGACTGCTTTGAATGGTCAAGTAGAATTTGCCACTATTCCAACAACAAAGAAGCCCGATCTCAAGGCAAAATTCTCCACCCTTCAGGTAAGGATGATGCAATCTGGTGTTATATTAATGATTAGAAAACTCAAATTATTTTAAGGGCATGTTTGGCTAAGCTTTTCAAACTAACTTATTAGCTTATTGACTTATCAAAAAGCCAATAAGCTCCTTATAGTGTTTGGCAAATGGAAAAGTGCTTTTAAAAATGACTTTTTGATATGAATGAAAAGGAGTTTTTGAAAAGTCAGGAAATTGTGACTTCTTGTTTAGCTTATAGCTTTTCAACCAACAAATTACCAATATACCCCTTATTTTTTAACACCCCTTATGAAAGAATGTCCATTTTAGTCATTTTACATCAATAAGCTAACCCAAACACTTTTTAAAAAACAACTTATTGACTTATTGACTTCTCCCACCCCATAAGCTAATCCAAACACTTTTTTTAAAAACTCCTTTTCAAAAAGTCCTTTTCCCAAAAGTCTTTTTTAACTCTAATAAGCTTAGCCAAACATGCCCTAATTATATTAATAATATAATATTAATTTAACTGGTGATTAGAAAACTCAAATTATTTCATTTGTATTAATAATATAATATTAATCTAACTGGTTATTTCAGCTGTATGGAGAATGGTGTGGATTGTGGTGTTTGGAGGATGACGAGTCAAGGAACCCGAGTCAACTCAGTCAACTAAGCCGACTTGGTCAACACAGTCAATGAGTTACACTTGGCAAATATACAGATAGAGTTTTGGGAGAGGTATAGCGCCTTTGTAATACAACTTCAGGTAAACCTGTTTAAAAATTCACCATGATGTTTCTGAAGGTGAAAACATACATTCTTGGTAAACAGAGAAAGCGTAGTCAGTTAGTTGAATTTGGAAAAAGGTATACCTTCTTTTCGTTATTTTCATGCTTTTGAGACTAATTTTAGGTTGAATTTTTCCTTTTTTAGCCAAGTAGTTATCTTCACTTTCCTATAAATACTTTGAGCATGACATGAGTTTGTGGTTCAACATGTGACCTTATATGTTTACACAGTTAATTGCAATTTTCATATCATTAGATGTCTAGATAGCTTTGTTCATTTGTGTTAAAGGGATCTTACTCGAAATGAAGAAAATAAAAATTAAATAAGAGGTGCCAATTTTGTATATAAATGAGACAGAATGATGGATAAATTTATTTGTTTATTGATTAAAGATGATTTATAGTTTGGTTCAACTCAATTGAATGAGATGTGGATTATTTGTTTCATCTGGGTATATTGGATCAATTAAAATCGCGGTTACAAGTTGAAACCAACATCGTTTACTGGTGTCATGTATGTGGAAAATGAAGAAGCAGTTTAGAAGGTTGTGGCTGCTATTAATTCAGTTGTTGTTGGGGTTGACTCTTTAAGGTAAAAATGTGAAAAGTGCCTTCATACATTTTAGAAAAAAAAAAATTGACAGTAGCTTTTCTTGTAAGTTATAATACTTTTAAAAACTAATCAAATTAATGATGTTCTATACAGATGTAAGTGAACTTCATAGAATCATGAAGTTCACTTCATTGACCTTTTATACTAAAAGGAAAACATATGCTTCATTGTATCGATTATTGTAAGAAAATAATATGTCTATGGATAGCGACTGGAAGTATCTCTTCCCTGTTATGTGTTTATACTGATACAATTGGTTATGCCATGGGTTCATCTAGGCCAAAATTCAATTGGAAAATTCAGACAAGTTGGTCTGGTGATGTAGGTGTAGATGAGACTCGTGTGGAGCCCAATGAAATCGACCTGGTTATGACTCAAAATGGCTGTCAAGATCAAATGTTGTGAAGGCTTTTAAAAGGCTGCAAATGCTGACATTGTATTTCTAAATACTTGCTAAAAGTTGTTTATGTGCATTGAACTTTTCACCCAACATGACTCATTTTTTTCCGTTTTTTGTAGGTCAACGGAGATATGAAGGTCATTTTATTCTCATATGTGTCAAGGGAAACATGGGTATTCAGAAGTTAAGTGTGAAGGCATCTATTTACAACATGACGAAGATTAGTGATCGGGAGTCATTTGTGTTCCTTAGTTACTAATTTTTAGTTCGATCATATCTCTTGCTTATCTCTTATAACCATCCTACTCATGATATCGTATGGCATTGTAGACTGGGAGACCAATTGTGCATGGGTTGGGCCGCAAAAGGGAGAGTATGGAGTTAAAAGAAATGTTGAAGGATGAACTTAAGCTCAAAATAGCTCTTTCTGGCTGCCCCACTCTCAATGATTATGGATGTCACTTTGTTTATGATTTATTAAGAGACTTCAAGAATATCGAATTTTAGGTGTCTGTTAAATCAAAGAGGACTTGCATCTATAACGTTGGATGTGGTAGGGCGTGCTACACCAACTGGACTGAGCTCATGTTACTTTTAGTAAATTGTAAATGTAACATTATTTGTCATTTTCTTGATGTTTTTGTACACGGCTTATAAAGAAAACTTCATACCTAATGATACAATCCACTTTGTTACTAATTTATGCAATGTCACTTTATTTGTATTACTTTTATTGATACACGTATGATTAATGTAATTTAAATTTTTCTATACGGATTGCCACCCAGGTGATAACCTAATATTATGTTTGCAATCGACTTATTCATATTTAAATAATTCAAAATATAAAAATCACATATTTATATTATTGCTAAGATATAGATGGTTCAACATTTTGAAAAAGTGGAATATTTTCAATAACTTTGAACAAATATTTCAATGGATTAATTGATTCTGTTAAATAGTAATCATCATTTCAATCGATGGATATGGGCTAATTTGAATTTATGTTTCAAGCCCATTTTCATTTTACTTTTATAAATTAGGTTATTAATCTATTTGTTATACTCAGTAATACATTTATATGTTTTCATTCGTTCATACAATGCTTTATATTCCTTTTGAAATGCTACTCTTTGAGATTTTAACCAACCTAAATGCTATATAAATTCATCGCTTCAAATGTGTATCCATAGAATGTCGAGACGGGCTATCATCCTTTCATCTTGGTCTGAATCATTCTACACAACTAGAAAATTATCTGGTAATATTTTGAAAATTATATGGTAATTGTTACCATTGATAAATTGTATTGTTTGCATATATTATGATATACGATTCACATTGAATCATTGTATAAATATCCTCACAAATTTTATAAAAAAAAACCTTGTAATAAAATTAATAAAATATTAATATCCCTAAAATAGAGCGACCCGTGGGTACCACGGGTTATAACCTAGTTAAATAGATATGCATGTTAGTCAACCTATGTTAAAAAGGTCAGTCAACAGAAATTACAAAGGTTAGTAAACAGATGCTAAGAGAATAATATTATTAACAAAGAATTTAGTACTCTCATTAAAAATGAGAGCTGCAAACACGAGTCGTTTCTTAGACAAACATGCATAAGACATATTAATAGAACATATAGATACGTGCATAGATATTGTACCAAAAGGTGTTATCTATTATAGCTAAAAGACAACTATAAACATAGAATATCAGTTAATATATCAATTACGTACAATTTAACTGTTTATCCAAAAAGACAATATAAGCTGTTTATAGACATACGTACTTCATATAATTTGAATACAACTTAAAGTTCAAGAAACGTTAACTACAAAAACACAATCACCTGCCTCAACAACTTTCAGCAAAACTAAATCAAGTAATGCAGCAGAATTAAAATGGAAATAAACTTTGCAATAAATAAAACAGGGAAAATGCTTTCAACGCACATTTTAAAATAGAACCGAATGATTGAATTTATTTCAAGATTCAAGTTTTCTTCAATAATCCGTTTAACCCCTACTTTCACAACGTAATCATCTGCTTCTTTATCTACTGCTGTTATTTTATCCATCTCGTTTTGATTCCTTCTATGGTAAAGGTTGGCAGCAGGTGGAACAGTGGATCTCCTGAATTGTTGCTTTTGTGGCTCAGCTGAAACCATGGCTTCAGGATAATCAGGCTTTTGTGGAATATTAGGATTTTTCTTCCTTAGTTCTTCCAGCCTTTTGTAAGATGCAAACACTTTATCCTCTTTCCATCTTGACACTTGATTCTTTGACCCAAAAGCAGCTGTAATCAGCTCTTCTTTCATCCTCTTAAGCTGCAGAGTCCTTTCTGGAACATTTTTCTTAAACTTTGCCCAGATAGGAGGAGTCTGCTTCACCTTGTTTTTTATCATATCTTGAATTCTAACTGCTTCACTTTCAAGCTCACTAATGGTCCATTCTTTGTACATGCACCTTTCTCCTTTATACGTTTTGTAAGCGATGATGTTATCAAGATAATCTTTTCTCAAGCTTTCATCTGCTCTTTTTGATAGTTCATGACAAAGTTGTTTTGCAAACTGCTCCAGTGTTCTGACTTGAGTTAGCAGGTATTGATAGTATCTTTGTATTTCCTTATTAGATTTACCATGTGAATTCCTTTTAGAGATATCATCTGCTTGTTGAGCTTTTAACATCATATATTCTTCAATGTTGTTTGGCCTAGAATATCCTTCAAGAGATGGAAAACTCCTTTTAGTAGGGTCATCTTCAGTGTAGAACGATTTAATCTCCTCTCTAACTGCTATAAGCTCTAAAGGGTACTGAGAACTTGCAGGAGTGATGGCAATGTTTGGTTTTTCAACTTGAGCTGAAGAAAGAGGAACATGGTTTGGAATAGGTACAACTGGCAGTAATTGTGTGGATGTTTGTGGTGGTGAAGTGTCATCATCTAGGACAACATTGGTTACCGTTCTCCTTTTGGGTTCAGGAGAGGTTGGTGGTGTTTGATGGATTGAGAGGTATTGATTTGAGTGGAAGGTTGCTGACTAACAGTTGTTGGAACAACTGGTGTTTCAACCACTGTTGTCATTACAACAGATGATGTGTCATCTGAAGTCTTCTGCTTTTTAGCAGGAGATGATGATGGTGATGAAGTTGTTTTTGATGGTGAGGTGATTTTTGGTGGTGATGATGTTTTTGGTGAGGCAGTGGTTAAAGTGGGAGCAGTAGTTGTTGGAATAACTGGTGTTTCAACCACTGATGTCATTACAACAGACGATGTGGCATCTGAAGTCTTCTGCTTTTTAGCAGCAGATGATGGTGGTAATGAAGTTGTTTTTGGTGGTGAGGTGATTTTTGGTGGTGAGGTGATTTTTGGTGGTGATGATGTTTTTGGTGACGCATTAGTTGAACTGCAAGCAGTAGTTGTGGTGTATGTTGAAGTGGTGGCAGTTGTTTGACTAAAAGCTGTTGAAACCACTGAAGTACCAACAGTTGTTGATAAAACAAGAGTTCTAACATCTGTTGGTTTGGGAGATTGATGTCTAGTAGGCTGCTTTCTTTTGACCTTAGGATTTTTTTCATCCTTTGGTTCTGAAATACCCTGCTCATTCATTTCCATAAAAACTCTCTTCTCCTGTTCAAACCTTGCTTTGTCCTTTGCCTCCACATCCCTTTTTACACTTGCTTTTGCATCAGCAATAACATTTGTGGTTACATCAATCTTTTTGGAACCATCTTGCAAAGGGATGTCTGTAAGCATACTTGAATTGTCTGATGCAATGTACAATCCATCTTCATATCCCTTCTTTGTCAACTGCTTCATTTTCTCCCCTTTTTTTTGCATCAGCTGGTGGTGGGTTGTCCACAAAGATGATAGACGGAGGAGCAGTGCCAGTGGTGTTTAGTAAATGGGCATTGATTGCCTTGATATCTGACTTGGTGTCTTTAAACCTTGCTTCCATGAGATTTCTAACCTTTTGAACTTGTATCTCATGTTGCCGATCAGCTAATTCTCTTTGCTAGTGTAGCAGAGGTTGAAACAAACTCCACAGCTCATTTGGAGTGGGAGCAAATGAAGGTGCAGCTGCTGAAGTTGGCGCAGCAGTGGGTGGTACCTTTTGTGCTTTCAACAACTGTTGCAGCATGTCTTTGATTTCTGCAACAGATGTATCAAGCTTGTCAACTCTATTCGTCAATTCTCGGTACATTAAACCATCACCCAACTTAATGGGATCATCTGATTTCCCACTAACAGTGGTTGTATCAGTGGTTGCCTTCAGGGAAGTCTGATTTATGAAACAACTAGCCAGGTGTAGATCAATGGATCCAACACCTGTAGTTGCTGCTTCGCTTGAACTACTGATAGGAAGTACTTGTACATCCTGCAGTGTAACATCCTTTGCTGTTGTTGGTGGGTTAGCAATGATAGGGAGTTCAGACTCAGTCACTTGTGGTGGCATGCACTCCGTGATAGGTGGTTGAGAGGAACTGATTTCTGTCTAAGCTATATCAACTGCATCCAACAAAAGTTTTGTTTGTGCAGCAATTTGAGAGGTCAGTATGAGTGTGGAAAGAGAATTTGCCCCGGGAAGTGGGTTGTGAATGATAGTATCAAGTGATTCTAGAGCATCATAATTTGGTGACCCGGTTCTTACAACCTGTTCATTTTGAGAAGAAGCAGAAGGAGTTTGAGGCTCAGGTTGAGATGTTTCTACCATCTGCTGTGAGGAAGTAGCAGCAGTGGTTTCTGGTGACTTTTGTGTTGTCACTAGCAGTTGCTCTGGGATCTCATCTTCTAGAGTTTCCTTTCTTTTAGGTTTGGGGGGGGGGGGGCTTTTGTATTTTCTTTTGTCTTGGTCTTTTGGTGCATTTAGGTGTGCGTTTCACAGCAGTTGTTTTTCTGCTGTAATCACCTTCAGCAGTGGGCTCAGCAGCAGGTGCCTGAGGAGCAGTTGTCACACCCCAACCGATGGCGGAATCATCGGGGCATGGCACTGAGCGAAACAGATTGTTCAGAAATTTCCATAACAAGTATTTATATAATCCAGTTAAAGATACGTCCCATAACGTATCCCGAATAAACAAATACATTATTACAGATAATATCCAAACAAGAAATTCTGTTCCGACAACTCAGATTTAAACATAACAAAACTATATATTGTTCAAATGCTCCTAAAGACCCGGCCTGACAAGATCTACCGACAACTATGCTCTAGTTGCTTTTTCCTGACAGACAACTATTTGTTGGGGGCCTCTAGATCTTTATTCTAGCCTCGCTTTCCTAGCAAGCAAACATCTTAAACACCTGTCACATACGTTAAAATAAAGTCAATACATATAATGTAAAGGTGAGCATACAAGTTTGATATAGCATATTGAGTTCGAATAGTTTACGCATAACCAGCACGTACACAGAGGAAAACGAAGCATGTTAATTATCGACATGGACCTATCAATACCAGTGACTGCGGGTTGACTATCCGGGACAGTTCGCAATACATGATTACCACCGTAATCCATGCAAGTAATTGTCCTTAACAACCCCCGTGAGAACGGGTGCTGAGTCCAAACTATAGTACTACGTCGTTAAGGCAGGTAGACAACATTCCACGTGTAAACACAATCAACAAGCATTCATTTGGTCACGTAATACATGCATATTGGTTAGCGTTCAAATAGTTTGAGTAGTGTGATTGATTGTGTCTTGATATAAGTAACGTATGTAACACCCAAAAGTGCTAAAAGCAAAAAGGGATCGAGTATACTCACAGCGGTTGATTGATGGATTGAAGGGAGCGCTTGAGAGTAGCGTTAGCCTGAACAGTTCGATAGCATAACGATGAATACGCGTAGAATGAAAACAGTGTAAGTGGGTCGAACAGCCTGGTCGATCGAACGGCAGGTTCGATCAAGTGGGTTGTTCGTTCGGCTGGACAATCCGTTCGGACAGCCTGCTCGATCGGCCGGTAGGCTCGATCGGTTGGACTGTTCGAGTGGATTGTTTCTTCCTTTGAGTAAGATGTATTTGTGTATGATGGTTTGAAGTTTTGAAGTTTTTGTTGTAGCATTTGAGAACACTGAAGTGTTCTTACCTTTCAGGTCGATCGATCGAACGGTTTGTTCGATCGGTCGGCTTAACCGATCGGTTAGGAATTTTAGTAATAGTCCTCAGCAGGTTGTCACTCGATCGAGCAGCGTATTCGATCGAACAGCCTGTTCGTTCTGATAGCATGTTCGATCGGGTGGCACCCCAATGCGTCTAACGAGTTGAAAATCGATTAAGTGTTGTAGCATAGTATCTCATGATCCGATGAGTAATGTTACCAAACAGTTCGTTCGATCGAACATCACCTCGTTCAATACTATACTTCATGAATTTGTCAAAGTGTGGGGCCACATGCAAGCCGATCGGATGGCCTGGTCGTTCGGCTGACATGCCCGATCGGTTGGGCTGTTCGTTCGAACAGCCTAACCGTTCGGTCAGCATCCTGACCTGGTCAGCCTGTTCGTCTAACACTTGGCTGTTCTGATTATTTGACGTTATATTGAGGTAGTTTGACAACGAGTTGAACTATGACACCCTCGTTCTTACTTGTTTCTCCTGCTCGGACAGGAATCACCCAAGTCCGGCCGGTGAACGGTTCAGAACGTCAGTTTAACGTTTAACCCGAAGTCGGTGAACCTCGTAGATAGAACCCGAATCTTGAATCACACCACCATCGGAATGATTAGTGGGTTAGCCCAAGCTCCGTTTCTACCGGTTTGAAGGCATTGAGTGTAAAAGAGTTGAAAGAAAGTTGGAAATCCTCCTTTCAATCCTTTACATCATGTAAATGTTTAGATCTCTGGTAGATCTTGACTTGTTTATGTGGAAATCGGTTAGATCCGAGCTATTCATGGCGGATTGAGGTCAAAACATGTTCTTGAAGAACACCATGATGACATCATCCTAGAATGCTTAGATCTTGATGATTTCACGGTTAGAAATCAAGATTTGAAAGATAGAAAGGTGTAGGAGCATGTTTTGGTTAAGAAAGTACAAGATTTAGGTTGGAAACTTACCAAAGTTGAGAGAAATCTGAGAAAAGGTGAAGAACAGGAGCTGGTCGGTCAGAGCTTTCCAAAAGTGGTAAAGATGACAATGACAGCCCAATTTATAGGCTCCAAAAGAGGAAAGTGTTAACCGATCGGACAGACATCCTGATCGGCTGGCCTGCTCGATCGAACAACTGGTTCGATCGGCTGGCCTGTTCGATCAGTGTCTCCTGTTCGATCGGTGACCCCCTTTTGAGTGTTTTGCGACGGTTTTTTATATTCCGATTTCGATTGAAGACGATACGAGTATGATAGAGTTTCCTATTCAAATTACTTTCAGTCCCAACTATTATATCTAACATACAATCTCCTATGATTCACCTTATCCCAACGTTACCATTCGTCGTAGTTCGAGTTCGATTGTAATCGATTTGAGTTTCGAGTTTCGATTGGAGTTTCGATTAATTCGCTTGGGTAACACACCAAACATAAAATAAACACGCACAGGTAACACATAAGGCACGCACACACACACGTATACAACAACCGAAGTTCGCATAATTCGAGATTCGAGTTCAATGATAGTTAAATCGGTTTGATTATAGATTAGTTAACTTTATCGCATTGTTACTTCCTACTATTCATAGTCGTAAATCGGTTCGCATAGATAAAACATACGATTACTTCGATTCATCCTGATTACACCACTTACTCCACATAATACAAATAAAACTGAAAATAGACTATCTATAGTCAAGAAAGTCAAAGTTGACTTGGACTTTGACTTTGACTTTGACATTCGAAAACACGGGGTGTTACAGCAGTGTGAGCTGCTAAAATCTACTCAGGAGCCTCTGCTTGTGTTTTGGACACTTTTGATAGCCTTGTAAATGTTGCTGGTGTAAGGCCATTTATTTGAAAAGGTTCACCCTGCATGAGTACATGAGCATCATCCTTTCCAATTTTCTTTTGAAAATAAAAGCTTAGGAACCTTGGAAATAGTAAAAATGATTTGCTAGTAACATTTTTGACCAAGTCATCAAAGATCTCTTGAGAATAGTTAAAGTTTTCACCATGCAAGATAGCATAACCCAGGTATTGGATCTTTAATGGAATTTCATTGAAAGCAGTGGTCTTATTAGAAACACACATTAAGAGGGTATGAAACAAAAACCTTGTGGCAGGGGGAAAACTGCCTTTTTGCAAAGTGTCTTTTTTCATTTCCTCTGCATACCCTCTTTCTAAAAAATCTGTTTGATACTCTACTTTTGGGAAAGAAGTTTTACCTAGAAGATCATTGAGTTCAAACACTTCAGAGATTGTTTGTGGTGTGATTTTAACTTTAACACCCTTTATTGAGGAATTGATGGCTATTGGTATTTCATCTTGAGATTCAAGTTTTGCATTTTCCCAAAATTCCCTCTGGGTTGCCAAGTAAATCGGAGCATCAGAAGTTAACAAAGTTTTGTACTTTGAAGACGAAAGAGCATCTATGACGGAATTGAAGGTTTCAGTGTTACATGGTTTTGTCAACAGACCCGAGTAGTTATGGGGAGCTTTGTATGGAATTTCTATGGCCTTTTGAGTGGATTTCTCAGATGATGAAGACGGTGATTTTGCCATTTGAGGAAGAAGGACGATGAGGAATTTTGAGAGAAATGGAGGATAACTGCTTTGAGAAAGGAATTTTGTAATCGATTCGACAATAAAAACCCTGTTTGGGGGTTTTGATCAGGGTTTTATAGGAGAAAAAGTGAATGCTAATGTGGCAGAGGTTACAAAAGATCTGACCGCTATATACTGTCCACGAGCCAACCCCTGATGAAGCCAGTGATGAAATAATATCTGTGGTTGCCAACCTCTGATGAGTAATGGAAGACAGTTGTTTTATGAAGCCAGTGAAGAAATAATATCAATGGTTGTAATGGTTACAATGAAAACAGTGGGAGACTTTAAGCCATCAGTGGATAGCCTATCAGACCTGATGGTGCAATGTTGAGATTATTAAAATAAACTATTACAATGGATTTTTGATTTCCTAAAAACATTTTTATGCTTTTATAATTCATGAAAAATTTTCATTTTAATTATTTTTAAGATGCATGTTGAGATTATTAAAATAAAGTATTACACGCTAGAGTTAACCCTTGTTAGGATTTCATAGGTAAAATTGTAATGATTAAGTAAAATTGTAATTTCATTGTAATTCAATTTTTTAACTATCAGTTGATAGCATACATTGATTGAAACACAAATGTTTGGTCACTCAGTGGTCAACATGAAAAATGAAGAAACAGAGGTTGTCTTTCAACAATAGATAACATTTAACAATCAGAAGTTTGAACCAAAACAGAGGTTGTAACCATTTGATAATTTGATTAATTTCATTCTATAATTAATTAACTACATCAATAATAAAAATGTGAGCAGTGGATGTCTTTTAGGAAAAACAATGATTGTCAATATCAGTGGATGTCAACAATAAAAATATGAGCCGTGAATATTTTTTAACTATCAGTGGATAGCTAACAGTGATTGAACGGTCAATCAGTGGTCAACATGAAGAATGAAAAAACAAAGGTTGAACATCAAACCAATCGTTCACAATATTAAACGTCTGTTAACTTACCAAACAGATGTTCAGACAAAATTCAACATCAACATAATCTAAATCTTACTCAAACACTAAATAATAAATAAAAATAAAACACAACTTAGATTCATAAAATTAAATTTATTCATTTATTCATGATCTTAAAACTAAAAGTCCAATAGTTACATCACACACTGAACAATATTAAAGTTGAAATCTAAGAATAACAGTAAGAATTAAGAAAGTTTAGTTTCAACTCCATCGATTGCTGAACCTCTCGATGTATGTCCTTCAGCATCGCCATGAACTGCACGTCTCTATCACCGCACTCTATGTAACGCTCCGCGTTTTCATAACTTTCCATATGTAGAAACCATTGTTCATATTCCTATTTTCGAAAACTTTGTATCCTGGTATGCGTCGTTTCGTTAATTCAATTATTTAATCACCGAAAAAATCTCTATCTTTAATTCAATTCATTATAAAAAAAATGGTTATTTATTCATTGCTTAACTAAATAAATTAATTAACTTTACACTTAAAAGTTTTGGTGACCTTTCCAATCTCCCAAAAACCTTTATACACGCATGAAGCAAGAATTAATTGAAAAGCAAAGATTGCCGCCAAAAAAACGGATTTCGAGGACAGCTCCATCACTTCTGTTTTCTCTTATTTTTCAGGATTGGAATTTATTCACGCGTGTTTCTTTTTTTTTTGGGATCAAGATATAAACATCACCCTTTCCACTAAATAATAATCTGAAAACCTTTTCCCATTCTTTATAACCTCCTGTTCGACACAACCATCCGACACTTCCCTCCCCTTCCTTCTGCTGAAACCAGTCGCCGGAGCAACTCCGACCGACTATTGACGCCAGCTTCTTCTTCCGTCAAACATCCCCACCACACGACACCCTCATACACTCTCCAACCTTCCTTCGCTGACCTGCACACTCGCCGGAGTAACCGAAGCTGAATGGACCGAAGAGGAACTCGAAGCGGCGTTTCTCGTACGTGTTTGCAAGAGGAATCACCGGAGCCGCACATTTCACCGGAGCTCCAACTAAACCGCCGGGAAACCATAACCGTGTCGGAGAAGACGACCGGAGTTCGACGGAACTTTCAAATCATTTCGGTATACCCTCTTCCCTGTTCGGTTAATTCCCTGTTGGAAATCTTATGTTTTCGATGTTATCCAAACAAAACAACTAGATCCTAATAAAACAAGTAATCAGTTTGTCGTTTGTTCTTTTTGAAATAAAACAAATGAACTGTTTGAACATTGAAGTGAAAAAAAAAAAAAAACAAAACGAACAACGATGGAAATAGCGGGTTTTCGTTTGTGTGGTTTTCAATTTCAGAGACCATTTGATTTTATTAAATGAAGAAAGCAGATTATAAAAGTATAGTGATTGTGTTTGTATAGTCACTGTCGAATTCTTTTAATGAAGAAGAAGGCTACAACTATTACAAATATATGAATGAATTAAAAACAAGACCTTTTTCAATAGGTGGCAGACTAGTTGGTTATTTCTTTTTTTTTTATTTTTTTTAGTTTTAGTTTTCTTTTGAATATAATTTAAGATATATTTTTGAAACCCAATTTATTGATGGCCTGTTAATGATTTATTTCTAAATCTTGATAAAACCTTATACAAGAATAAGACTTATACCAAATAAGTAATAAGGATAGTCAACGAAAGGTTAGACAATAATTGATATGGTTTTACTAATCTACAAATAATAGCAATTTATTGTAATTTTTTTTATAACATTAAACGTTAATATTTGGATAAATTATCTAATAACTAATTTATTTAACTTATAAATAATAATGAGATCGCGTTAAGATTATTTAGGGTAAACGTTTCCTGATTATTCTCTTGGGTTTTCCAAACCTTACTCGTACGTTATTTACAAGAAATCGCGACGCAACCAATGTGAGTATACTCGTATTCCCCTTTTTACTTTTACCACTTTTGGGGTGTAACATGTTTATCTATCAACAAACTTACACATGAACATTTTGCTTAAACACATGAACATTCCTATAACATGCTTGTATACGTGATGGCTTGATGCTTTAAACTTGGATTAATCTTATGTGTCGAATTTATCATTAACTTCGTACGAGCCAAACCGTGACATATGTAGCGCTATAGGATTAACGACCCGCCTCTTTATCTTCGGTTATGTCATGAGCATATTGCGTTTCCTTGGTTTGATATGTTAGACACATACCATATTTAAATGTTCATCTTGAATCACATGCTTGCTATGAGGAATTGTTTAAAACTTATCTTTTGCTATGTATGTATCAAACTTGTATACTCGCCTTTGCTTTTGCATTGAATTGTATTTTTAAACATGTTACAGGTTGATGATGACGATGCTATGAAAAGATGTAGCGTTGATGCCTAGATACACATATAGACGTTTAGGTTTAATATGTTGTATCAATTTTGCTTATGTTGTTATGTATTACTTTTGGAACTTGTTGTCATTTGAGTTTATGTAATGTTGACTATTTGAAGTTATGAAATGAAATTGGGATTATTTAAATATTGACACAAATAGCGTTATGATGTCTCTAGCAATCTTCACACTTCGTCTCATCCCGATGTTTCCGCCATTGGTTGGGGTGTGACAGATTGGTATCAGAGCCATAACTATAGGGAATTAGGAAAAGTAGGAATGCTTTAACCTAGTCTATAGTTTTAGAGCTTTATTCTTGTGTATTGATTGAAACTACTTGCATGCTACTTTACTCGCTTCTCATTTATTCGCTTTGACTTTTAAACATATAAGTCGCTTGTGTGTTAATACTCGAATTGCTATTCTTACGTGTCAATACTTGATTTATTGATCTATTCTTTGTGTGTTATTCTCAACATGCCTTTTATGTGCTTATACTTGTTCGTTATTTCCTTTAACATACGCCTTTTTCCAAGGCATTTTACTCGATTTTTTTTTCTTAAACTCGAAAACACTCATATTATACGAACGAGACGAGTTTACCAAAATAGGCGTGAAACCCACAATTTGGTAAACGACTCTCACCCCGCTTGATTCTATTTTTCGCACGAAATTCACCATTAAGTTAGGAGTGAAATCCACATCTTAACGGAAATTTCAAATTTAAATTCTCGTGGACGCTCGTCAATGTGTCGAAATTAAATTTTGACTCGATGAGTGCCAGCCACACTTAGGGTACGAAATCGTCAAGTTAGGGGTGAAACCCGCACCTTGTCGACTAGTTCCGCTCCTTGATTTTGAAAAAAAATCCCGCCAGGTCTCGAATTTTCGATGGATTGGGAACATGTAGTAACTGGAAGGGTGAATACCATCAACCGAGATATCGGCGAGAGTATTCCACCTATTAGGCCAAAGCATGTTTCTCAAATTCAAAAGACTCTTCGACCTCTTTGGTTAGTCAACGTTCCGTTTTGGAACCATCCGAGTTTCCTTTTATCAAACTCACGCTTTATTATTTTCGATCTTTTGTCAATTTTGAACCATTTTGAGATTTCACTTTTGCGCATGCATCATGCTATTACTTTTCATACGATTATACATTATTTGCATGCATATTTTCACGTAATTTTATTTACACTTTTGTAACGAGTGGAGACATATCATCGAGATAGGAGTGATTTCCTTACCTTGACGATTAACTCCGCTTTATTTCTCACCTTACAACGACCTCACCAACGAGTTAGGGGTGATTCTCTTACCTAGGTGATCGTTACCAATGCTTTCTTCTAATAGGCTATATTATGTAAACACAATCATGTTTATACCTAAATCATTTATCATGTATTTCAAAATGCTTCATTTATTTAAACGTACCTCTTATTCTATAATTTATTTTCACATCACTCGCACACACAAAATTCTTAGCTTTTACCATAAACACTTATTCCCCGACATTCAAAATTTCACGAAATGCTACTCATAACTTAATCGGTCCAACAAAACCATTGCTCACGAAATTTTGTATTCAACATAACTATTGAAACACTTATAAAATATTACAAATATTATTCAACATTTACTAAAACTTCTTTCAAAAGCAATAAAATATTTTATTAAAAGACGCTTTTTCAGCAAACACTAAGTCCATATACCAAATTCCTTTTTCTAAAGGATCAACTTTTCACGAAAATCCGTAAACTTCGAAACTTTCTAATACAAAGTTACTTAAAACGGCGCAAACTTATTAATCTCTAGAACTTTTCAAAACCTCACTCGATACGTCAATTAACTTCAAAACACGTGGGCAAGGAAACTTCATAAGGACCGACAAATTTTCAAGTTATGTAATCTCTTTTAAAACCGTAGTAGCATTTCCATTCTTTTCACAAAGCACGTTTCACGTAACCAATAGCTGTCTTATATTCCCTTACATTCACAAACTAGATTCTGTATTTCATGACAACTCAATCTATTTAACTTCACGTGTTACGCAAACAACTACATATGCATACCATTTTACATGTTTTAGTCAATATCTCACAACAATCTCACGCGTGTCACTCGTTCCATTCTTCTTTCATACTCAAAACTTTTAGTCTCTTACGCGCATAAACTCGTATATTTCGATTTATACTATAGACAAAATCATTATTTCCTACATCCATATTTATACATTTTGTGCCTTCACTAACGTTCACACTTACACATTTATGTTATACTCGTGGTTCAAAATTCATACGTTTTACGTTTATACATACACTCTCAATTATACATTTACGTTGTACTTACATTCATGCTTATAGTACATTCACATTAATGTTCAGACACTTTATGTTCCATCTACACTAGTACAACTTTGTTTACACTTATAATCATACACATATATTTCACTCATACTTAAACCTTCATGTTTTACACCTATATTCACATTCATACCTATGCTCATGCATCTTATGTTCACACTTATACTCGTATTCATACTCATACGCTTGTGTTTAACTTATACTCATGTTTGTTCTCATGTTTATGCCCGTTTTTCATACCCATTATGCATATGCTTTTACTCATACTCCTGTCATGCATTTTGTGATTATGTTCACGTGCGTGGCCATATTCAAAGTTATACCATGTTGATGCTTTTTACTCAAAATTTATACTTTCGCACCTATACGCGGGCGAAACCCAAGGGATTCGCTCACTTTGGTCTTACACTATTTAGAACGCAAACATACTTATATGTTACATTTTTAGGCACACGTGATCTTATTTTCAAAATTTATGTATACCTTGATTCATACGCAACTAGTACAAGCTATGCGGATCATGCGACGATTAGTATAATCGCGGGTGCACACGAGATTATAGTGATTGGCTCATGAGAACCATAGAGTGTACTACTGTGTATGGTAAGACACGGAACGTAACATGACACCGAGTAACGAAACGGACGTTACATGGTCAGAAACATGGTGGATACGCCGCTGGTACTTCCTATATATAAGTGTTTTCACCATGTTACCAAACTTTCGTAAAACGTGCCATGAGAAATTCGGTGTCTTGCGGACCTACTTAGACCTAATACGTGAACTTTAACAACTCACAAACACATTATATCCGATTATCCACGACGAGACCTCATTCTTAACGCGCTACTTTTGTCTATCCGATACGTATGCCATTCTTATACTTGTAATCGTTTATTAGGTCAATCGTTCACCCTTATACCTCCATTATCCTCCGTTGCCCTTCTTACAAGCTTAAATTTTAAACAACCCTCTTTTGTTTGCCAAAACCCTTTCAAGTCTTCCTTTTAAATAAATTTCGGGACGAAATTTCCTAAAGGAGGGGAGACTGTAACGCTCCGCGTTTTCATAACTTTCCATATGTAGAAACCATTGTTCATATTCCTATTTTCGGAAACTTTGTATCCTGGTATGCGTCGTTTCGTTAATTCAATTATTTAATCACCGAAAAAATCTCTATCTTTAATTCAATTCATTATAAAAAAATGGTTATTTATTCATTGCTTAACTAAATAAATTAATTAACTTTACACTTAAAAGTTTTGGTGACCTTTCCAATCTCCCAAAAACCTTTATACACGCATGAAGCAAGAATTAATTGAAAAGCAAAGATTGCCGCCAAAAAAACGGATTTCGAGTACAGCTCCATCACTTCTGTTTTCTCTTATTTTTCGGGATTGGAATTTATTCACGCGTGTTTCTTTTTTTTTTCGGGATCAAGATATAAACATCACCCTTTCCACTAAATAATAATCTGAAAACCTTTTCCCATTCTTTATAACCTCCTGTTCGACACAACCATCCGACACTTCCCTCCCCTTCCTTCTGCTGAAACCAGTCGCCGGAGCAACTCCGACCGACTATTGACGCCAGCTTCTTCTTCCGTCAAACATCCCCACCACACGACACCCTCATACACTCTCCAACCTTCCTTCGTTGACCTGCACACTCGCCGGAGTAACCGAAGCTGAATGGACCGAAGAGGAACTCGAAGCGGCGTTTCTCGTACGTGTTTGCAAGAGGAATCACCGGAGCCGCACATTTCACCGGAGCTCCAACTAAACCGCCGGGAAACCATAACCGCGTCGGAGAAGACGACCGGAGTTCGACGGAACTTTCAAATCATTTCGGTATACCCTCTTCCCTGTTCGGTTAATTCCCTGTTGGAAATCTTATGTTTTCGATGTTATCCAAACAAAACAACTAGATCCTAATAAAACAAGTAATCAGTTTGTCGTTTGTTCTTTTTGAAATAAAACAAATGAACTGTTTGAACATTGAAGTGAAAAAAAAAAAAAACAAAACGAACAACGACTGAAATTGCGGGTTTTCGTTTGTGTGGTTTTCAATTTCAGAGACCATTTGATTTTATTAAATGAAGAAAGCAGATTATAAAAGTATAGTGATTGTGTTTGTATAGTCACTGTCGAATTCTTTTAATGAAGAAGAAGGCTACAACTATTACAAATATATGAATGAATTAAAAACAAGACCTTTTTCAATAGGTGGCAGACTAGTTGGTTATTTCTTTTTTTTATTTTTTTTTAGTTTTAGTTATCTTTTGAATATAATTTAAGATATATTTTTGAAACCCAATTTATTGATGGCCTGTTAATGATTTATTTCTAAATCTTGATAAAACCTTATACAAGAATAAGACTTATACCAAATAAGTAATAAGGATAGTCAACGAAAGGTTAGACAATAATTGATATGGTTTTACTAATCTACAAATAATAGCAATTTATTGTAATTTTTTTTATAACATTAAACGTTAATATTTGGATAAATTATCTGATAACTAATTTATTTAACTTATAAATAATAATGAGATCGCGTTAAGATTATTTAGGGTAAACGTTTCCTGATTATTCTCTTGGGTTTTCCAAACCTTACTCGTACGTTATTTACAAGAAATCGCGACGCAACCAATGTGAGTATACTCGTATTCCCCTTTTTACTTTTACCACTTTTGGGGTGTAACATGTTTATCTATCAACAAACTTACACATGAACATTTTGCTTAAACACATGAACATTCCTATAACATGCTTGTATACGTGATGGCTTGATGCTTTAAACTTGGATTAATCTTATGTGTCGAATTTATCATTAACTTCGTACGAGCCAAACCGTGACATATGTAGCGCTATAGGATTAACGACCCGCCTCTTTATCTTCGGTTATGTCATGAGCATATTGCGTTTCCTTGGTTTGATATGTTAGACACATACCATATTTAAATGTTCATCTTGAATCACATGCTTGCTATGAGGAATTGTTTAAAACTTATCTTTTGCTATGTATGTATCAAACTTGTATACTCGCCTTTGCTTTTGCATTGAATTGTATTTTTAAACATGTTACAGGTTGATGATGACGATGCTATGAAAAGATGTAGCGTTGATGCCTAGATACACATATAGACGTTTAGGTTTAATATGTTGTATCAATTTTGCTTATGTTGTTATGTATTACTTTTGGAACTTGTTGTCATTTGAGTTTATGTAATGTTGACTATTTGAAGTTATGAAATGAAATTGGGATTATTTAAATATTGTCACAAATAGCGTTATGATGTCTCTAGCAATCTTCACACTTCGTCTCATCCCGATGTTTCCGCCATTGGTTGGGGTGTGACACTCTATATTACTGACAACACAAATAAGAAACAAACCTAAAATGAAAATGTCTCTTTTCAACTGTTGTAGCACATCTGAGTTTCCACAATATCAGACGAATCTATACTTTCTATAAAAGGAGAAAACCTTCCTGACGCAAGAAAACCTAACTTTCGATTTAACAAAAATACATATCCTCCGTTGAAGCTGCAAGTTTTCACAATAGAAGATACATATCGTCCATTAAAGCTGCAACTCTCACATCAAAGAAGATAGCACATGCAACTTCTCACGATGTTGCAACAATGATACTGCAGCATCGATATTGAAACGTTAATGTGGGATGCGAATTTTCATTGAAACGACGATGTTGGAACAATGATACTAGAACGATAACATGTAAACATAAACAACAAACATTCAAACAAAGAAGTGTAATCGGATATTAGCAGCTGAATCACGAGAAAGATGCATTTGAGAGAGAGAGATACGCTCACATATATGAGCGAGCGAGATTTGAATGTGACACCAGATAATTATATCTTATTTATAGGACTAGAATTAGAATAGAATATATGGTTTGAATTTTGAATTTCAAAATTACTGATATTATCAGTAATTACTGATCTGATTTGAAAGCAATTGTCATGATGTTTATCGGGAACTGATGTTTATTGGGAACTGAAAGGTAAGTAGTGTATATCGTTATTTTCAGCTTTATTAATAAGCTAAAAAAATATTAGAAATGAAATGCAAAGTAGGAAACAAAAGAGAGAGAACATCAATTTTAAATTACCATTTTGCATATTTTGAATTTTAAAATTACTGATATTATCAGTAATTACTGATGTGATTTGAAAGCAATTGTCATGATGACTTTTCTAATTTTTATTTTAACTTTAGTTAAGAGATAATAACCGTCAGTTTGAAATTCACATTTTTCAATATTTTAAATGTCTAAAGATCTAGAAATTGACATTAATTACTGATTTCATTTACAACAAATAGTCATCAAGAATTTTTTTTTTATTTTTTAATGTAACGATTAGGTAAAATGGTAATTTCATTGTAATTCTAGTTTTTATTTGATAATTTCAATCTATCACTAATTAACACTATCAGTAATAAAAATGTGACCAGTGGCTGTTTTTTTAGGAAAACCGCTGATGGTCAATATGAATGGATGTCCACAATAAAAAAGTGGATACCCATCAGTGGATACCCATTAGTTTTTTAAACAAAAATGTTTGGTCAGTCAGTGGTCAACACGAAAATTGAAGAAACAGAAGTTGTTTTATCAGCAGTGGATAACTTTTAAGAATCAAATGTTTCAACCAACACAACGGTTGTAACAGGCTTTTTAAACAGAAGTTGGACCTTAAACAGATGTCTTGCCTTATATATCAGTTTTCTGGACTTAAACAGAAGTTTGACCTTAAACACATGTTTACCAATAAACAAAAGTTTGACCATAAACAGATGTTTGGCCTTAAACAAATGTTCGAGCATAAACAAATGTTTGCCCATAAACATCTGTTTTCAAAAAAAAAAAAAAAGACCAATTCCAAGAATACTATACCCAAACAATCAAAATGAGGAGCTTAATAAACACAAACACTGTTATAGCAAATAATCTCTGCTGCCCATATGAATACAAAAGAAACACAGTGGTTGTAACAGGCTTTTATACAGAAGTTTGATCTTAAACACATGTTTGCCCATAAACAGAAGTTTGACCATAACATCTGCTGATAAACACTGAGACGGTTCAAGCAAAGGTCTGCCAGAGAGAACCTCTGCTATTGACTAACAGACGATGCAGTTCAACACAGCATGTTTAACAGCAGTGATTTAACAGACCACGATCAACAGATGATAATAATATAATAACAATAATATTCAAACTGTAGCAATTACATTTTCATAAATCTAACATCCATCATCGAAGCTGTAACAAAATCTAAACACCGAGACACTGAACCACTGTTGTTACTGAACAGTGGTTTTCCTTTGGTTGATCAGACGTTACATACATAAGTGCCTGTCTTTAATAGCCTTGTCCTCAACAGTGTCCGTCTATTCAATGGAGAGAAATCATTACATTACATCCCTGTTGAAAAGCAGAATTGATATATTTAGGGAAAATGGGATTGAAAAGAGGATAATCCAACAGTTGAGGATCTCATTCAACAGCTCCGATAAATGGGATTGAATTTATCGGACATGTAGAATGAGATCCTCAACTGTTGGGTTATCCTCTTTCAACCTCATTTTCCCTAAATATATCAATTCTGCTTTTCATACCTCCCAAAGCCATCTATCAGCCTCCAAAGAGATCAAGACAGCTTGAAGCATAAGCTGAACTTGCTGTCATTCCACCAGTTGAGTTTATACCACACTCAAATCAATCTATTCGTAATCACATCTTTGTTCAAAGACAAAATCAAAGCTACAAACATATCAATCAAACATCATAGAATGATGATTTATTTTAAACACCAAAAGACATTACCTTTTCATCAATAAAATCGTGGCTCCATTTTATAACATACTGAGTTTGTTTATAACGGTCTGATTTTATAACCTTCATCACATTCGGAAGCTCAGCCAACGAACTGAAGACTTTAACACCAAATAAGAAATCCAGTAAGATCTACCTGAAGAACATTTAGCATAAAAAACTCCAGATTGGGATAAAAAGAAAAAATCAAAAAATATCCATTTTTTAAACTACCATTCAAATCGATGTTAAATGCAATGCCTCTGTCGTCTTCATCCTCTTCTCTATCTCTACAGTTTTAGAGAGAGAGAGTTGAGAGACAGTAGACAGAGATATTGAAAGGCTGATGTGTGATAAGAACCTTCATTGAAACGACGATGTTTGAACAATGATACTGGAACGATAACATGTAGCCATAATCATGAGAAAGATATATTTGAGAGGGAGAGATACGATCACAGATGTGAGCGGGAGAGATTTGAATGTGGAGCCAGATTATTAACCCTTATTTATAGGATTAGAATATATGGTTTGAATTTTGAATTTTGAATGTGGAGGCAGAATTTTGAATCTCAACAGATGTTTATTGAGAACTGATGTTTGATTATAAAATGTTGAGGGCAGATGTTTGATTATAAAATATTGGGCAGACGTTTGATTATAAAATATTGAGAGAGAGAGTAGACAGAGATATTAAGAACTGATGTTTGATTATAAAATATTGGGCAGACGTTTCCCCTCAGTAGACCTTTGGAATCTAAATGTGGGCCAACTTTGAATTTTAAAGTCTTTTAATATTAGGCTTTATGATGTAATAATGAGATAAGAAAAGCCTTGTTGGGCATGCTCTCCTGCTGACACATCAGCTTTTCTTATGTCATTGAGATTTCTCCTTTTATAGAAAGTATAGATATGATAAACAAAATAATCAACCACAACAAAGATTTACAAACAAACATCAATTTTATTCAATTATCACCAAAGTACAACAAAGCATAGGGTACAACAACAATCACATCATAAACAACTTATTTCTTCAATGTATGAAGAGATAAAACAAAGTAACAAACACACATATACAACATATGTTAATTTTATCCACTGCCACATGTACCTCAGTGGGATCCAGTTGTGACCGCACCACTGCCACGCCGGCTCCGTATTGGCATCTCGAATCTTGAAACACTCGTTTAAACATGCTGCAAGCAAGTCCAGCGGATTCGTTGTGTTGTTAATCACCGCCGACTGAAGTAATCCACCGATCTGGTGAAAACCGTTAGGCGCATCACTGGCGTTTGGCTGGAAATCTGCTATCGAGAATGGGCACACCAGAGAGCTGTTTGCACATCACTGGCATTGTTTGGCTGGAGATCAGCTTTCGTGAATCGGTACCTCAGAGCCAACTTCGCCGGATTTCAGCTTTAGAAAATCGGTACCCTAGAGCCGACTTCGCAGGATTCCCACCGTCATATCCACCATATTAAACCGAACATTCTCATAACAGTTGCTCCATTTGACTGCCACTGACTTTTTATTGGACCCATGAAATTAACAACTATAAATTTTATCTATATACCACAAATTTGCAAATTGTCTAAGCAACCCCATTTTTTCTAAATTTTTAACTTTGCCTTTTAACAAACAGTTAACACTCTCCATCTCTATAAACCATATTACAATTATGGCACGGTATGCCTGACATACAGAGGCGACATGCCTTTTATACTACCATAATGTAGGCCTTTCCACACATAAGCATGCTAAATACTATAAAGAGTTAATAGCCAAAATGGTCCCTGAGGTTTGCTCACTTTTGCCACTTTAGTCCAAAATTCAAAATTTTTAAATCTGGGTCCCTAATATTTGCATTTTGTTGCCATTTTAGTCCAGATTTCAAAACCCCCCTTTTTTTACTATTGCAACCAGCCTATTTTGTCCTTTTGTGCAGGGGTATTTTGGTCATTTTTATGAGTTATTATATCAAACCCAAATCAAGAACCTAGATCATCTCTCTCAAAGCAGATCATCAAACAACTAAATCATCATCATCTTCTCAAACAACTGAACATCAACACCTGCAACTATGACGAATCAACAACACTAATTAACCCCGAAAATATCAAGTCAAAACCCTTGATAAAAATAAAAACGAAAATATGAAAAAGAAGAATTAGAAGAGGCTCAGATCTGTTAATAATAATCAAAACAAAGAGGAACCAACCGCCATGACTGAAAACATCGCGGCTGCTTCAACAGCTGGATATTACCCCGCCAAGATACGGTAAGTCTCAAGCTTCACTCGATTCCCTCAGACAACGAAAAAATCATCATCGCCTCTTTATAAGTTATTATAACAAACAGCTAATTACAAACCCAGATCAAGAACCCAGATCATCTCTCTCAAAGCAGATCATCAAACAACTGAATCATCATCATCTTCTCAAACAACTGAACATCAACACCTGCAACTATGACGAATTAACAACACTAATTAACCCATCTCTCTCTCCCTCTCTCATCTCTGCCACCACAAGCACCACCACCACCGCCACCTCCTCCCCCTTTTCACCTCCTCCCCCTTTTCACCACCGCCATCATCAACACCCACCCATCAACACCCCTTCTACCTCCATTCACGAAAATATCAAGTCAAAACCCTTGATAAAAATAAAAAACAAAAATATGAAAAAGAAGAATTAGAAGAATTAGAAGAGGCTCAGATCTGTTAATAATAATAATTAAAACAAAGAGGAACCAACCGCCATGGCTGCAAACATCGCGGCTGCTTCAACAGCCAGATATTACCCCGCCAAGATACGGTAAGCCTCAAACTTCACTCGATTCACTCAGACAACGAAAAAATCATCATTGCCTCTGATCGTTGTTGTTGTACCTCATATCAAGTCAAAACCCTCTTATCATTGCTGTTGTATCATCATCGCCTCCGGCGAGGTTTAAAGAGAGAAAGAGATGGTAAAAGCTATAGAGAGAGAGTCAGGTGTGTTTAGAGAAAGAGAGGAGGTGCAGAGAGTTATTGTATCATCATCGCCTCCGACGAGGTTTAGAGGGAGAAAGAGAGGGTAAAAGCTAGGGTTTTAGAGGGGGGGGGGAGAGAACGGATGTGACATTTGTGCTTATGTAATCATTTTACAAACTCTGGACAATTCAATATTAAAAAAACAGTGTGTTTTGATCCTAGTGTTTGTTATTTATGTTTGACATTTTGCACATTTTGATTTTTGATTGATTTTAAACTCTATATCGTTTTCTGGAAAGTTATACGCGAACTAATGCGTAAACGTAATCAGTTTAACGCGACAAACACTCCGGAACAACAACATAAGCTTAACATACCTTAAATAACCTTTACATAACTTAGAAATAAGTTTTAAAGGGTTTGGTATGGCAAAAACAAGTTTATTCGCTCACAGGGACTATTTGCGGCAACTTGCAAAAGTGTGCCGTTTCATATGGCAACGTACATTCCGAAACTTGATCATAAGCTAAACATACCATAAATAACCTTAACATAGCTTAGAAATAAGCTTTGATAGGTTCAGTGTGCGAAAATATGCTTATTTGATCTTACAGGGACTAAAAGTGTCAAAAACGACGTCAGTTTGCATTTACGCACATATCTTACGTTCGGACCACATCTGGACATCCAAAATTTTTGTAGACACTAAAATATTTTTATTTTAATGATCGACAGGAAAAAATACCATTCGTCGCTTAATTTGGTTCGTTTTCGCATCCGTTCGAGTTTCGTCGTAAATAACCGAACAACGTGACCATACGACCAAACGAACCGACATCCGTAAGGTTTCCGAGCATATTTCAGGTCCCCTACACTTTGACGACCTTGTAGAGCCTTGAAAATGTAATGGAAGTTAAAAACGTCGAAAACAAGTTTAAACACGCGCAGGAACCATTTCTGCCAAATTCTGAAACTTCCAGCCATGCCCTGTATCACACCCCGATATTTCCACGTATTACCGGTGGGCCCGGTGGGGAGTATCGTGATGTAGTTGATATCATCATAGTCAAATAACACAAATTATAAATGCACAGCGGAAGCAAAAGATAAATATATTATAAACCGATATAAAGTAATATCAAAGTATTACAACGGAATGTAAAGGATCCACAGGCGGATCAAATAAAAGAGGAAGCTTGTTCAACAGACTTTAGGCATCTAAGCTTGCGAGACTTCTATTTGATGCTTAGGAGAGACCAGCCTATTACGAGTAGTACCTGCACTTAACCTTTTTGGGAAAATACGTCAGTTTACACTGGTAAATACAATTTAACTGACTCATTTTGAAAATGTTTAAAATTGATTTGAATGCACATGGCACAAAACTTTTTATAACTTGGGATAATTATTTGTATATAATACTTGTAAAAGAATTACATGTTTGTTATGCGTTCAGTGGCCCGGGTCATGTCGGGTTAAAGATTAATAGACATACCACATGATATAGTCCCGCGGCGGGTTATTCCCGAAACCGGCGGTTATACCTTATTAATTTTAAATGCACTGACAGGTGTACGCCTACACCCGTGTGCTAAGGTCGTGGCCATTTCATGAATGATGCCAAGGATATCCGGGACATGGTCATTAAACCCCCAAAGGCGTTAAGCAAACAAAACCAAATTTTTAAATGGGTCATCTTGATAATACTTAACCACCAAACGATTAAGGTCAAATCCCTGACCAAGCGGTATTTTATATACACCGTACCCCAAGCCCGTATAAGGGAAAATAAGTTAAAAGTATTTACCTGAGCTAAATATAAATTCAATCCCAGCCGTATCAACTCAGCAAGTACAAATAGCTTTTACTGGGCTCCTAATCTGGAACGAAGGTTTTTTAATAACCTATTAGAATCCTAACGGGTCTTTAATTAAGCCTATGCTTAGACCGGTTAGTTTTCAAAAGGAAGACACGGTTCAAACGCATGATAAAGCGAAGACCGGTTTAGAATGTGATTTTAACCGACAAGCTTGTATGCTTGTTTAATATGGGTAACTTAAACACATTCTGAATTTTGAGATAAAGACGATTTGGTTTGACCCGTTTCGGCTAATATATGCAAACTAGTTACATACGCCGATCCGAACGCGAAAAGTGTGTAATGAGTAACCAAATGAGTCATATACAAGTTTCCTAAGTTAATATACCTTAAATATGTTGTGACATCAGTAAGATATCTTCTATTATGCCCAAAACGAATTTAAACTCAAACTATGCCCCGTAGGGGCATTTTGGTCATTTTAAAGGTTATAAAAGAGTTTAAATATTAACCTAAGTTACAGGTCTGATTTAATCAGTAAATATACTTAATTTAATAAGTTATAATAGTAGGGTATCATATATATGTGAAATTTATTAATTATAACCATACTATGCACCGTAGGGGCATTTTGGTAATTTCACATAAGCCTAAAAGGTCAAAACTGGAAATCTGAGTTTAAAACTTTTTCTTACTGTTAAAATACAAATATTTACTAAAAATATCAATAGCCATCAAACCTTATATGTTTAAAATAGTTTTAATACATACTATGCGTTAAAAACGCTTAAAAAGGCGATTTGGAGCCATTTCCGGGTTTTATATAGAAAGCTGATATTTTTATATTCCAGAAGGCTCAAAATATTTTATTTAACATATTGGATTAGTAGAAAAAGGTTTGGGGTCAAAAGGATTTATAAAACTCATTTTATAGCCCAAAAGGGCAAAACCGGCAATAACCGAATTAAGCTTAGAACTCTAAGTTATGCTCAGCCTAAAAATAATTAAAAATATTCAAAAACCCCAAAATATTATATTACATCAGTGGGTAATAAGTTTGGTATCAAAAAACTTAGAGCTCTTATGATGAGAGAGTTTTGTCCTCGTCACGAGCAGAGGGCACTTGAAAATGAGTTCCATGATCTGAAGCAAGACAGTTGTGAACACCGGGCTTATACAGACAGATACAAGGATTTAAGCTTGCTCTGTCTTATAATGGTCACGCCTTTGGATAAGGCTATTGAGAAGTACATAGACGGTATGCCAGATCCTGTTCAGGATATTGTCACTGGCAGCAACCCTACTACCGTCCGACAGGCCATTGAGCTAGCTGCAACCCTTACTGAATCGCAAGTCAAGAAGGGTAAACTCCATAGAAAAGGGGATAAGAAGCAAAAACAGTCTGATAGAACCAAGGAGCAGAAGGGTAAGAAGGCGGCTGAGTCTTCTAAGAAATCAAGGAAGTGTAAGGCTTCCAAGAACTATGCTGTTACTACTCAGGCAAATAAGGCTGCTCCTAATCAGCCTGCACAACCTGCCGCCAAGAGGCAGTATACTGGAAATGCACCCTGTGTAACAAGTTTAATTGCCATCACCAGCCACAGGTGTAATGCCGCATCTGCACAAATTGTGGCAAGTCTGGTCATCTTGCAAACACCTGCCGCTTTGCTCCGAACCAAAATCAGGCAGCTCAAAACCAAGCAATACAAAACACTGCCCAGAATCCTGCACAACCTCACTATCCGCCTGGTTCATGTTTCAACTGCGGGGATCTGACCCAGTACAGGAACAACTGTCCGAGGTTGGCAAATGCAAATCAGGCACCGGCTCGTGGTAGAGCTTTTAATCTGAATGCAAATAAGGCGCGTGCAGATAACGAAGTGGTGAACGGTACGTTCCTTGTTAACAACCATCCTGCTTCTGTTGTATTTGATTCGGGTGCTGATAAGAGTTTTGTGTCCTTAGCTTTTGAGCCTTTGCTTTCGATGACTAGAACAAAACTAGGAAAGCCCTTGACAGTAGAAGTAGCTAGTGGTGAACCTGTTGTACTCGACTCTGTTCTTCGAAATTGCCAATTGAACCTTAATAACCATCTTTTCCCTATTGACCTCACACTGATGCAACTCGGGAGTTTCGATGTAATAGTAGGAATGGATTGGTTATCCAAATACCATGCTGAGGTGGTTTGTTTTGAGAAGATTGTCCGTATTCCGCTTTCGACTAGTGAGATCTTAGAAGTTCGAGGGGAGAAACCCGTTAAACTCATGTCTTGTACCCAAGCCCAAAAATACCTACGAAAGAAATATGTCGCCTTCTTGGCACCTATCCTAGAGGATAAAGGCAAAGGTAAGACTATCCAAGATATCCCTGTTGTTCGGGATTATCCTGAGGTATTTCCTGAAGAATTACCTGGTTTACCCCCTGTACGCCAAGTTGAGTTTCGCATCGATCTTATACCTGGTGCAAATCCTATTACTAAATCACCTTATCGTCTTGCACCGTCTGAGATGCAAGAGTTATCTTAGCAGCTTCAGGAGCTTTCTGACAAAGGATTCATTTGTCAGAGTTTTTCGCCCCGGGGTGCTCCGGTCCTATTCGTGAAAAAGAAAGATGGATCTTTTAGGATGTGTATCGATTATCATGAGCTTAACAAGCTTACCATCAAGAATCGATATCCCCTACCTCACATTGATGATCTCTTTGATCAGCTACAGGGTGCTACATGCTTTTCGAAGATTGATATATGTTCTGGGTATCATCAACTTCGAGTGATCGAGGAAGATATTCCCAAGACTGCCTTTCGCACGAGATACGATCATTATGAGTTCACTGTTATGCCTTTCGGTTTAACAAATGATCCTGCTGTCTTCATGGACTTGATGAATAGGGTTTGTAAGCCTTATTTGGACAAGTTCATCATTGTATTCGTTGATGACATTCTGATCTATTATAAGACACGAGCTGATCATGAGCAACATCTCCGTCTTACAATGGAGCTCCTAAAGAAAGAGCAGCTTTTCGCCAAATTCTCCAAGTGTGAATTCTGGCTTAAGGAAGTTCAATTTTTGGGGCATATCGTCAACGAACAAGGTATTCAAGTCGATCCCGCCAAAATCAGTGCGATTAAGGATTGGGATACACCTACTACTCCTACCGAGGTTCGTTCATTTTTGGTCTCGCGGGTTATTACCGCCGTTTCATTGAAAACTTCTCCAATATTGCGGTTCCTCTCACTACTTTAACTCAGAAGAACAAACCTTTTGAGTGGGGACCCAAACAGGAAGAAGCTTTTCAGACCTTGAAACAGAAACTCTGTGATGCACCTATTTTGACCTTACCTGAGGGCAACGATGATTTTGTTGTGTACTGTGATGCATCAAATTTAGGCCTTGGCTGCGTTCTTATGCGAAGAAACAAAGTCATAGCTTATGCATCAAGACAGCTAAAGGTACACGAGAAAAACTGCACTACTCATGATCTTGAGTTGGGTGCAGTAGTTTTTGCTCTCAAAATCTGGAGACACTACCTTTATGGTACAAAGTGCGTAGTGTTTACTGACCACAAGAGTCTCCAACATATCTTCAATCAGAAAGAACTTAACATGAGGCAACGAGTTGGTTTGAGCTTCTAAACGACTACGATTGCGAAATTTGCTACCATCCTGGTAAGGCGAATGTTGTGGCTGATGCATTAAGTCGTAAGGAACGTGTCAAGCTTCATTGTGTTCAAGTTTGATCAGATATTCAAGCCCGCATTTCTCAGGCCCAACATACTTGTGTTACACAAGGCTTGATGGGTAAAGAATTACCGTGTCACATTAAGCCTGAGCTTGAACTGAAACACTTTGGGATATTCTATTTCATGGGCCGTTTGTGGGTCCCAAGTCTAAACAATCTTCGCACCTTGCTTATGGATGAGGCTCACAAGTCTCGTTATTCTATCCATCCTGGTGCAGACAAAATGTATAAGGATCTTCGAACCCAGTATTGGTGGTCAGGTATGAAGAAAGACATTGCCTTATATGTTTCCAAATGCCTTACTTGTCTTAAGGTTAAGGCAGAACATCAACATCCCTCTGGATTATTGGAGCAACCAGAGATACCGGTTTGGAAATGGGAAAACATTGCTATGGATCTCATTACCAAGCTGCCTCGCACTAAAAGAGGTCATAACGCCATTTGGGTAGTTGTTGATCGTCTTACAAAGTCAACACATTTCCTGCCGATCCATGAGGATCAATCTGCTGACAAGCTTGCCAAAATCTATGTGGATGAGATTGTATCTCGACATGGTGTTCCTTTGAACATCATATCTGACAGAGATGCTCGATTCTCGTCTCACTTTTGGAGAACCATGCAATCTGCCATGGGAACCCAACTTAACTTGAGCACAGCGTATCATCCGCAAACGGATGGTCAATCTGAGAGAACAATCCAGACACTGGAGGATATGCTTAGAGCTTGTTTGATTGATTTTGGTGGTAGTTGGGATTCGCATCTACCATTGATCGAATTCTCCTACAACAATAGCTATCACTCTAGCATTAACATGGCTCCTTTCGAAGCTTTATACGGTCGAAAATGTCGTTCACCGGTCTGCTGGAGTGAGATAGGTGAAGCTCAGCTTACTGGACCTGAACTCATTCTAGAGACTACAGATAAGGTCAAGAAGATTCGTGATAACCTTCAGACAACTAGAAGCCGTCAAAAGAGTTACGCGGGTCGACGACGCAAGCCCTTAGAATTTCAAGTCGGTGACCACTTCCTACTCAAGGTATCCCCTTGGGAAGGTGTGATTAGATTTGGAAAGAAAGGAAAACTTGCACCATGCTATGTTGGACCATTCAAGATCGTTGAAAGAATCGGAAAAATAGCCTACAGACTTGAGCTACCTCCTGAACTTGGAAATGTTCATCCAACATTTCACGTGTCCAATCTCAAAAAGTGCTTAGCTGATGAGAACCTCCACATACCACTTGATGAAATTCGTGTTGATAACACGATGCACTTCGTTGAGAAACCTGTGGAAATCATGGACCATGAAGCCCAAAAGCTCAAACACAAGCGCATCCTATTGTCAAAGTTCGCTCGGAATCTAAACGTGGCCCAAAATTTACTTGGGAACGTGAAGATCAGATGAAAGCGAAATATCCACATCTATTCTCACAAGTTTCCTCTAAATAAATTTCGGGATGAAATTTCCTAAAGTAGGGGAGACTGTGACATCTATGCTTGTGTAATCATTTTACAAAATCTGAACAATTCAATATTAATAAAACAGTGTGTTTTGATCCCAATGTTTGTTATTTATGTTTGACATTTTGCACATTTTGATTTTTGATTGATTTTAAACTCTATATCGTTTTCTGGAAAGTTATACGCGAACTGATGCGTAAACGTAATCAGTTTAATGCGACAAACACTCCGGAACAGCAAAATAAGCTTAACATACCTTAAATAACCTTTACATAACTTAGAAATAAGTTTTAAAGGGTTTGGTATGGCAAAAACAAGTTTATTCGCTCACAGGGACTATTTGCGTCAACTTGCAAAATTCTGTCGTTTCGTATGGCAACGTTCAGTCCGGAACTTGATCATAAGCTAAACATACCATAAATAACCATAACATAGCTTAGAAATAAGCTTTGATAGGTTTGGTCTGCGAAAATATGCTTATTTGATCTTACAGGGACTAAAACTGTCAAAAACGACGTAAGTTTGCATTTACTCGCATATCTTACGTTCTGACCAAATCTGGACATCCAAAATTTTTCTAGACACTAAAATATTTTTATTTTAGTGATCGGCAAGCAAAAATACCATTCGCCGCTTAATTTGGTTCGTTTTCGCGTCCGTTCGAGTTTCGTCGTAAATAACCGAACAACGTGACCGTACGACCAAACGAACCGACACATGTAAGGTTTCCGAGCATATTTCAGGTCCCCTACACTTTGACGACCTTGTAGAGCCTTGAAAATGGCTTAACGGAGGTTAAAAACGTCGAAAACAAGTTTAAACACGTGCAGGGACCATTTCTGCCAAATTCTGAAACTTCCAGCCATGCCCTGGCGTCGCGCGACGGCCTCATGGCCTTATGGTCATGGCATGCCACCATCAGATCTGGGCACAAAGTTGTTTTTGCAATTCAGCTGAAATCCTTGGTTTTTGTTTGATTGTTTTGGGACCTTAATGACCAAGTTAAGCCTTCTCCAAGCAAAGATTAGCTGCCATAACACATGCATGACTAGGATTTCTTGCTTGGTAATCACACAAACCACTTGTGATGATCTTGTTCATCATGCACAAGTATAAATAGCCATGCCATTCATTTGTTTCACTCACCCTTGATCTGATTTTCTCTAAGTTGAGGTTATTAACTTCATGCCTGAGAATTTTAAGATCAAGTTCTCCCTAGCTTGGACCCTTTGTAAGCTTCTTTCGTTCTTTTATCGCTTTTTCTAGCGTAAAAGTCAAACAGTGTTAGACTTTCAGCTTTGACCAGTCAATGGTCATCGCAAAGTTTGTTTGAACTTTGCAACGTGATTGTAATCATGATGGTTATAGTCCTTATCGATTATACCTACTGATTACCACGTTAACTAGGTGTAGTGACGAGTCAAAGTTTCGGTCAAAATGCGTTTTAGCACGCATTTTGCAACGGAACTACTTTTAGGTATCAAAACACTTTGTTTTGATACCAAATCAGTTTTCTAAGTTAGTTAAACATGTTTTGACATGTTTAACTCGTCACTACTAGTTTAGTGCTTGTTTAGGGTCGTAAGTTAAGCGGTCTAAACAACTGCTTAGACTTTCGAACCCGACCCGTTTGGTCGATCATTAGGATCCGACCAAGCATGTTTAGTGATCATAGTTGCATAGGGAATAACCTCTGAGGTTATACCTTATGATCACATAGGATTGGTTAGTTATTTGTTAAGTAGCTTGTATGCCCATAGGAAATGACCAAAACGCCCTTTTTAAGCATAAATCCGTATTTTGCATATGTGAACATGTTTTTGACATACAATCTGATTTAGTAACATGTTTAGGCATAATTGGGCATGTAAGACTTGACATAGCACATAGTTAACCATCCGACCATAGATTTACGCAAACGATGCATTATAGTAGCCTATATTACCATAATGGGTCGAAACGGGTCAAAAGCACCTAGGTAGACTTCCAAATCAGAATGTTAGCTCTATTAAATCATACCATATGAGTTCAAATACTCATTTGATTTATAGAACACCATTCTATCCTATCTCCCGATTTAGGATCCGATTATTAATATAGTTACCCATATTAGGTGCCTTGTTGATTCCGTGATCTTTGGAGCTTAAATTGGTCTTATTCTCAAGACTAATAAGCAATCCCAAGTGAGTACATAGTTTCCCTCTTTTACCGCTTTCAAATACTTTGGGGTGATACACATGTACATACTTGTTACTTGTGTGTTTTCATTGCTTTTATGACATAAACATGCTAGATTCAACTAGTACACATATAGTACATGCTTTCAATTATGTTTTGCTATGTATGTTTACTAAGCATGCTAGCACATTGATTTCATAAGACACATTTGTTGCATATGTTTACTTAGCATATGGACACATTGTTTTACATGACATTTCTGCTATGTATGTTTACTGAGCATACTAGCACATTGTTTTACATGATCATTTCTACTAAGTGTGTTTACTTAGCATACCTAGTACATGGTTTTCACATGCTACATTGGTTATGACATTTGGTATGTTTAATCGGGGGACAATAATACATTCATTAACATTGATCACGCCGCTCGGTAGTATGTAATGGTACCATAGGACTTGACAAATCCCGTTTTCGACTTCCTAGGTTTGTTTGGAAGTTGGGAATGACAGAATCCGATATACATAATTTAGATAAACCTTTTATTTGTTTATGGGCCACAGTCGCAAGGCTTGAATGTATGCGATTAACATTACTGCATAAATGTTTGTAATCATAAAGCATTGTTTTCTGCAAAACATAACATTTGATTTAAACTTAGGTTTTATCACACCCTGACTTTTGCGGAAGCGTGGGTTATTGGTGTGACTTCTTAATACCATTGCATATGATCATAACAACACTATATGATAAAAATCAGTAGATGTACATCCATTAATTTAAGTTTAAAAGTAGTACAACATAATTGTCTGAAATGACGAGACCAAATTCAAGTTACAAACCAAAACATGTTTTAAGGAGTTCAAAAAGACTCAACAAAAGATTTTAAAACAACCCCGAGTTTAGGACCACGTATCTCGTCCAGGATTAAGATACGCCTCCTGAGCCCTGATGACTTGGATGACATCTTTATTCACAACGCAGCTTAAAAACTCCAACGCCCGCCAGATCCATTTACTAATTCCCTGAAATACATGTAGTTTGAAAAATCAACAAAAGTTGAGCGAGTTCATGTGTAAGTGAGTATGTATAAACCTTTGTAAAAATGTCTGTATGTATGAAAATCCCTGGTATGTAGCAATAAGGAAAAACCGTCATTGGGTTGCAAAGCCAATGATAAGTGTGAAGTGATGCAGGAAGACTCAACCCTAGCGGATTTGTGCGTCGGGCACTTAGTCAACTCATGGTCCACTCAGCGGACTCAGGAGTGGGGCTCGCTACACCCAAATAGATCTATCACTAATGTCACTCGGTCCTACAACGAGGATTAATGGCCTTAAGTGTCATGCCCACCACTCACATGTTCGCGTAAAAAAAACCCTCCTTAAGCTAACCATACCATGTAAATAAATGTCTGTAATGTCTGTAAATGTCTGTAAATGTCTGTAAATGTCTGTAACATGTATTTCACCCCCGAGGTGTAAAACTGAAAATAGTTAAGAGAAAAGGGGGACATGAACTCACAGTATTGCGTCTTCGGTACTTGTAACCCAAATCTCCTCAGCAAACACAACTACCTACAATGGTCTAACGTCTATTAGACGAACGGGTCGTGCCTTGTCTTAGTATTTATGTTTTTGAGTTACGTTTCTTATATTATTTCGAGTGATAATTATTTGTCAAATTAATTTGTATTTCAACTTAATCATATGTCGTGTTGGAATATTTGTTCGTTCCATATTCTAGTATCAATACTTCTAAAGTATCTTATATACGCGTTTCCTTCCCAAGGATGGATGCCGGAAATATATATTTAACCATATTCATGTATGAAACCAACCTCCGATAATTCGTATTTTGTGATAAATATTATGACGAGTTTTATCCTTGAAAAAACTTAGTCGAAAATATACTAGTAAGCTCTTGTCTAGAAAATATTTACTAAGTGTTAGGATTTTCGGAAAATTTCGTCATAGTCTCCTTTGTAAATAAGGGTGTCCATGCTTAAATAGCATATCATTTTCTTTTACATATATTCAATAGTTCATTTTTCAATAACCAAACCGACATATCGACAAACGAAACGTCACATACTTTATTTCAGCTTCATTACTCAAAACCGGACTGTTTTCGGGGATTTTTATAAAATAGTTAACCTTTTCTAAAAATTACCAAATTTTTACAGAATGTCACATATGTTCCAAGTTTTATTTTGTAAAAATATCAAAGTCCAATTCGTTACCCATATTTTATAGAAAATCATTTTCTCGACGGCAATCAGATTTGTTACTTTCTGATTGCAGTTTACGGAAATATTCACTAAAAATTACCCGTAAGTCCGTTTGATGAAATTCCAGTTGGAGGGTCGTCCTGACAATGGTGTCCATCTACTGTAAAAATTTCATTAGTCGGTTTTACTCAGGTTCAGGTTATGACTTCGAAAACAACACACTTTTTCTGCAGTAAAAATGCAGCTTGAGCTGCTGTCCAAAAATAGTCTTTTAAAAATAGTAAACGGTCTTGAAAAATTATGATTCCAGTGCCAATTGTTTAGTTATTCCAAAATACTCATTTTAGGCTTCAGAAAATCCGCTTTTCGATTTAAAATGATCCCGTTACAGCCTGTTGAAGTTGGCTGGAAATCCAACTCAGCAAGCTGTTTACATTGTAGAAGTGACTAAAAGTGCATAAACGAAGATCCTAACCATGGTTTATTGATGAACAAATGATAAAACTTCAATCATGCTTTAACCAACCCTAAACCATTCAGATTTCAACCTCACACAACCTTTTTATATGTGGTTTTTAGGCAGAAACTTAGGTTCATATTTTAGTGTTTAAACTTTTGTGTGTGATGAACATTCAACAAATCGTAACAAGAATCAAGGTGGATCAAGAGTATGAAGGGACTTACTACTAGCACAAGGCTAGGGTTGTAATCTTAGGATGAGATGATGGTGAAAAGTTGGTGACAAAGCTTTAATCAAACTTCCTTGAACACCTTCAACCTAGCACTTCTATGGATGAACTTCACAACTTGAAAGAGAGCTTTTAGTGGAAGAAATGGAGATGGTGAAGTATGGTGGTGATGGAATCAGTTATGGAGAGAGGGGGGGGGGTGTGAACCGAAATTAAGAGAGAGGAGGGAGGAGATTGGTTGAAATCTTCGTGATGATGGAAAATCCTTGGAAACTTGCACCCTCAAGCCTTAATATCATCATTGCCTATCTAATGGCCAATAAGAGTGAAGGTGGTAATATCAAATATCTAAACCAAATATTCTCATTAATTATGGCAGAAAAATCGGTTGGGGGGGGGGGTAAAGTGTAAATTTTTGGTAACTATTAGGTAATAAGTTAGAAGGTTAAGGGTATTTCCAAGTATAGTGGGTGTATGTCATGTTTACATGGTGCATGGGGATTTTTGTGACCATAATTTATTTAAAATGATGAAATAATATTTCTAACAATATTTTCATGTCTCGGGTAATGTCTGGTTGTTCGGTTTCGCATCGTTCCGTTAAAGCGTTTAATTGTCCCGTAAAGCGTCTTTTGTGCATCTTTTTGTAACGAAATTAATTCCAACACTTAGGGAAGTGTCCAGGACCATTTAGTCAATACTCTGTATAATATGAATGTGTTTAAAAGCTGAATTGTTACTGAAAATGCGGAATTCTGTAATTAAATTGCGTTTTAGGCACTTTCCGGCACTCAAACTATCACCTAGTGACATAGTCTTATGGTCCTCACTTCCCTACACTCCATACTGGTGTAGTGTTTTATCCCTGGCCCATACTGGCCTAAAAATAGTATCTGTCTAAGTGCTGGCATTGTCAGCATGTGTCTGAGTTATTCGCTCACTGTACTAACTGTGCTTTGTGCATCAGGTTTGTCACTAAGAGTCTGTATGAAATAATTGAAGTGACTGTATGTAAAGTATGCACATGTATGTATATAACATAAATCAGTAAGCAGTTTAAAGCGTCAGATGTAAGCAAGCACAGTCATTAAGCTCATAATTAAAATTAATTAATTGTACGGACGCATGCAAAATTGACGGTTGTCACATTCTCCCCCCGTTAAGAAAATTTCGTCCTCGAAATTTGTACTACCTTAACTCCTTAGGGTTTCATTATGTATGTATGCATATGAATAGTACCGAGGTAGATAATCACCAAATCGAATCAAACCCTATTCACATCAAGTGAGTCCAAGAATATATAACAACACGAATCCAATGGTTAAAAGGTATGTGCTTTTAGCATTTAATGTCAAAGGCATAAGTCGTATTGACGTGTAGTCTAGTGTAATCCAGTTACAGGGGTTCCACAAAAGAGGAGTTTTGTCCGATAGGATTCTCAAATGATTGGTCGTAGTATGCAAATTTTCACAAACCATAGCATCCGCTATATGAACTCAAAATCAACAACTTGGAGATGAAAATGACCTGTCAACTTTCAAATAAATAAATGGTAAGGATTTGTGTGTTGACATTCTCGAATTGCGAATATACACTGAATGAAATACAACTGAATCTGGTGTATCATTGTCTTGATTCGTAGTTGCATCAGGAATGTTTAAATGACTTAGTTTAAACAAAAGTATATGTAGTTTTGTGTAAAACGATCGACCATGATTAGCACAAGCTGCAAATTTGCAATGACACCACAAGGTGTCGAAATGACGAGAAATAATAATGGTGACTGAACAAGTTCACCGTGTCCGAAATCAAATGAAAGTGTACTGAGACAACCTGAAGATTTGATTTACACAATGTCGTAAAGTTTCCAGTTGAACAAAGAATATCAAAGAGCCACTGTTTTTGATCGAAGGTGAAAAGGTATTAAATACCACAAGGTATTCGATTAGTCAATGAAAGTATCGTCAGGAGGTACATTGGGCTTATGAAATGAATCTATGTACCATTGCCTTAACACACAACTGTGTTGAGACTGCTTTAATCATGATAAACAAAACGGATTTAGTGCAAGTCAATAAATAATCAAATCCGTGTATGAGGTGCGTAACGAACTTAGCGCAAGCTTCAATTCTGTGAAAGTATCACCGCAAGGTATCGAAATCAACAAATGATTTAGTGGAGTCGTAGGCCAATCGAGTCCACTATGTCTCGAAACAAAAGAACCTTTGCAAGGATATTTGAATGTGATGTTCCCAATACATCACATGGCGTCTCAAATCAAAACATGTGAAATGGATAAGTTCAAGCAATTGAACTTATTTTCAGCATAACCCGACAATAAACGTATGTACCAATTAGGGAAATCTCAGCATGGTTACAAAAATAAACCATGAATGTATCTTGAAACAAAAGAAGTTTTCGAGAAAGTGTGTTGACTTGATAGTAAAAGAGTCAACCGTTACAATAATGTAGGCCATTCGAATCACAAACCAGTAGTTAGATTTAGCAACATAATATTCGAATTTCAATGAAGTGTTTGAAATGAAACCGTATGCGTAGCAGATGGTGCACGCGTAATATGTGAGTTTCCGGGTGATGAAACAATGAGTATGAGGTAATGACCATGTATCGAAGCAAATGTGAAGATTTTAACGAAAGAATTTCAAGTACTTTCTGTTCTGTTAACTGAAATGGCATATATGTCAGGTTAATAGTGTTCAATTGAGTTAACAGATATGGTGTTTAAGTAACAACCTTTACAAGTTTGGACCTGGGTTCCCAAGGGTCCTAAGCATATGTTTTCTAGATCCTCAAGGTTTCGTATTCTGTGTAACTCGGTTTTGTGCATTGTGTAGGAAACACCATATTTGTGTACGTTTAAAAACAAGTTATTGTCCCACAATTTCCCCTGGTATGCTTTCTTCCTGAATTCATCGCTAACGACACTCGATCATCAATCAGTCGTGTAATAGTAGTTGGATCCTCACAGTTAGTTAAGTAAGAAATTTGTTAATTCTCAGCAAGAGTTACTGACTCTTGTGGGTTAGTTCGTTCGGCTCTTGATAGTCGATGCCTATTTGAAAATTACGTCCTCCTTTTTGATGAGCAGAAATCTGGGTTACCCGAAAGGGAATTTTTGGTCTGTTATCTTCCTTCTCCATCAACTTCTGAGGTCGCACTGCCAATTCTTGCATCTCCGGGGTGTAAGTCGCTAAAGTGCATCGACTACAGGCGCAACGCCTGGAATCAAATCGATGCGAAGATTCGTCTTGTCGTTGAGGGGATAATTCTGGCAAGTCTTCAGGGTAGACTTCAGGATATTTCCTTATCACAGGAGTATCTTCGAGTTTTGGTCCTTCGGCTCCCTTGTCCCCGACATGAGCCAAGAAAACAACACATCCTTTACGCAATAACTTTTGGGCCTCCCCGCAATTAGTAATTTGTAGGGGCGTATCCTGCTTCATGAGCCACGGTCGTTTCTTCGTTTGCCATTGTGATGTGGTTATCAATCTCCGCTCGAACACTCGGCAGTTGATCCATTCCAATTACCTTGTTGAAGCTTTCCAACTCAACTGGCAGTAGATCATGCATAAATTCACGCTCTCCGGGTTCTATCTTGCCGTTTCTAGTCACTGCGTTGGCTTCTACTAGCTGCACCTAGCTAGTCCCATCGAGTGCAAGTTATCTGACTTACGTGCTACTATATCAAGTACACTCTCGAACTCTAGAGATGCGAAACCAAAAATTTGCAACAGTATGTTAAGTGATATTGGACGTACCGATATCCATGCTTGGATTCCTGGTGTGCTCCCCTAGCTCTGCTACTGAGCTTTTATCCTCGTGCCTGATTCTTCTTAGGGCAGTATCTTCTGAAATGCTTCTTGCTCCCGCAGTTAAGACAACCTTGAGCACGTTTTTGTCTGTCACTTGTCCTGCCTGGATAATCGTCACTTTCGTTGCTCCCTCCGTGATTCTTGCTCCCATCTTGGCCTCCATTCCTACTTTCAGTAACTTGCCTACAAGTTTCCTTAGGATGCCCTCTCTTGCCACAGTTATCACATTTCCCATATTTACATCGACCGACATGATAGCGTAGGCAATTGTCGCACTTAGGGAGAATACCCATGTAGTCCTTTCCCTTTTTGGCCTTCTTCTTGCTACTCGCCCGAGTAATCTTCTTGAATTTTACGATCTTTCTCTTGTTATCTCCAGATGGCTCTACAGGAGTCTCCTCTTTCTCTTCCATAGTGGAAAATTTTCCTAGTCTAATCGCTTCTTCAGTGAGCGCCACGCTTATGTCGATAGCCTCGGTGATCGTGGAAGGTTTAGATGTTGTTACCAGGCTTAGAATCTGAGGTGCCAATCCCCCTATGAAACGTTCAATCTTCCTAGGTTCCGGTTCCACCAAACGCGAAGCAACTTGTGATAACTCGCCAAATCTCTGCACATATTCGGCTATCTTTGGACCTTCCATTTTCAAGTTCCACAGTTCAGTCTCCAACTTCTGCACTTCTTCCCTTGAGCAATATCTCTTACGCATCAGTTCTTTCAGTTCGTCCCACGTCAAAGCATACGCGGGGGTCTCGCCCATTGTCTGAACATGAAGGTTCCACCATGACAGAGCCCCATCTACAAATAGCCTAGCTATGTACGTGACCTGGTGCCCTGGGGCACATTTGCTCAATCTTAAGACAGAATCCGTTTTCTCAACCCAGCGTACGAAGGCTAAGGCACCCCCAGTGCCGTCAAATTCCCGAGGTTTGTGGTCTAAGAACTGCTTGTAGGTGCAGCCTTCGCTGTGTTCGGAGCGGAGGGCCTCGAGCTGTGCAATGGCCTGTGAGATGCGCTCTTGTAGTTCTGCCGCTGGCGGAAGGTTGTTGGCATTGACGTTCCCTTGTGCCGACATCTTCTCAGGAGAAGATTAGTTAAGTCAGGTTATATTTGTTCAGGGGACGCGTTTAGTTGTTTAGTGGTCATATGTACATACACACAATAGGTTATCCTACCAACCAATCAAGCAATAGCATAATCATAGCATAACCAAGCAATTTGGTAATTATGTTTAACGAGAGCATAGCAAGTAAGTACGTAGCGTTAAGATTATAGCACACACATATAGATCAATAACGTGCTTAACGAAGACATAGCGTCTGAGCTTTCGCTGGTCATTGGCCACAAAGTATTGTCGCATGTTTTATTATTCTCCGACCATAATTGTATCGTCTTTCAAAATGTATCACATCAAGGGGGAAACAGGGTCACCCTACCCTTGCCCAACGAGTATATCAGTGTATCAAAATCACGTAGTCTAAAGTGGTCTTTAAAAGTCTCCACAATCCCGGCTTATCATTAGTGTCTTTACCCAAATGTAATGCAATCCGCAAAATCCAGAAACCACTATACCGGTGTCTGAGGTGGAGGAGGAAAGAAAAGTAAACTGTTAACTTGCGTGAACCCCTCCTCGAGCCTATATATACGTTGAAGTAATTAACTGGTCTACCGCTCGACAGTAGAGAAACGAGCCTTAATAACCAAGAAGGTGTAATAGCAGCAGGTGAGTGTGCCAAAGGAGACAGTGATGAATGTGGAGAATCAAAGTATACTGGCAATAGACAGGGTGGAGGACGTGGTGTCAGCTCAATCTCCAACGTTCTGCGACTCATATCCTCAAACTGTAGCTGTGTAGTCTCCATAGTGTGAGGGATGGTAAGGGTCTAAAATTAGCATAGTGTATTATAGGGACCATCGAAATGGCTCGTCCAGCGCTGTAGGGTTGAAAGTAGCAACGGTGCGGCCTGTGAGGTCATAGAAAATGTTGCAGCAGCAATAGGGATCGTTAGGCGGGTGCCGTCCTGGAGTACCTTTCTGTGGTGTGGGTAAGTCCTAAGAGGAAGCGATAGGCATGCTGATGCAATGGACTTCGGTCTCCATAGGAGAGAAGGAGCAATCATCATCGGTTGCGAGTGCAAAAACAAACGTCTCAACCAATAAGGGGATTGTCAGGTGCAGGTACATGGTCAGATATAAGGGGTGCAATGTCTGGTAAACCTAAATGAAACAGGGTCATGATCAATCAAGGGTGCAGGACCAGCAGGTGCAACATCAAGCTGTCCCACAAAGGTGCAGAGGCTAGCTCAGGGGCAGTCTCCGGGTCATGTAACAGTGTGGCGCCTCGAGCAAGTGATAGTGCAGCAGTTATGACGGCGTCGTCGTCCGTGTCAGTAGTAGAAGGTTGTAATCCGGCCATCTATGAGGCTGTAAATGTCACAGACTCAAAGGAGTCTGAAATCGAGTGTATTCTAGGCGTAGAGGATAGCCTGATAACAGGGGTCTCAGATGTGAAATTTATAATAACGTTCTCGTCTAACTTTCCATCACCATGGATGTCGTCAGGAGGACCATCAATAGTCATGTCGACGTCATCGGCTATTCGTCGAGTAGCCAACCTTCGGAAGGAATGTCCACAGGGGGCGTATTGTTGAGGTTCGAAACCATGGTGTGTTCACCATTGGGGTGACCAGTGATGAAGTGGTCATGGACTGAAACAAGAGTAGTAGGAGGATTTTTGTCGGAGAAGCCTTCGGCACGGATAAATCATCCCAAAATCTGGTAGCGCGGACTGTTGTAAGTCGTCCTTGCCCTTGGTCAGCATATCGGGATTACTCTCAGTGTCCGACGTAAATATCTCCGGCGCAAGTGCAGTCTCATTATTTGTGGCGGCGGCCATAAGGTCATTAATGTTTGACAATCCGCTTTTTTTATCAAGGCGACATGTGTATCGGTGCATGGTAGTCATAGTATGTATTTCCATAGTAATCACTATCAGTTAGCGTATGCAAACAGTTTCCACATATGCACGTTTATCAATAATCAGAAATTAAGCATGTATGTGATAATGTAAGCAAGTAATCATCCTAGTCTTCCCTAGACTATCCCACCCAGTCTCTTAGACTGAACTCCCTAGTCTCTCAGACTAACTCCCTGGTCTCTAAGACCAACTCCCTGGTCTCTAAGACCAACTTCCCCAGTCTCTAAGACTAAATCCCAGTCTCTAAGACTAAATCCCTGGTCTCTAAGACCAAACCTCCCAGTCTCTAAGGCTGAACCTCCCTCAATCTCTAAGATTGAATCCCTCAGTCTCTAAGATTGAACCTCCCTCAGCCTCTAAGGCTGAATTATAAACATATATTTTGGAATGTGTATTTGTGCCTTTTGTTTGTAAAAATGTTTGTTCCCTGGATCTGGGCGTTTTGTGTATGCAATGAAAAACATGTTCGTAAAAGCGTTTTCATGAGAGCCCTATTGATCGTAGTCTAGACTCGAGAATGAATCCTAGTTCGCTACGATCGAGGCTCTGATACCAAGCTGTCACACCCTGACTTTTGCGGAAGCGTGGGTTATTGGTGTGACTTCTTAATACCATTGCATATGATCATAACAACACTATATGATAAAAATCAGTAGATGTACATCCATTAATTTAAGTTTAAAAGTAGTACAACATAATTGTCTGAAATGACGAGACCAAATTCAAGTTACAATCCATAACATGTTTTAAGGAGTTCAAAAAGACTCAACAAAAGATTTTAAAACAACTCCGAGTTTAGGACCACGTATCTCGTCCAGGATTAAGATACGCCTCCTAAGCCCTAATGACTTGGATGACATCTTTATTCACAACGCAGCTTAAAAACTCCAACGCCCGCCAGATCCATTTACTAATTCCCTGAAATACATGTAGTTTGAAAAATCAACAAAAGTTGAGCGAGTTCATGTGTAAGTGAGTATGTATAAACCTTTGTAAAAATGTCTGTATGTATGAAAATCCCTGGTATGTAGCAATAAGGAAAAACCATCATTGGGTTGCAAAGCCAATGATAAGTGTGAAGTGATGCAGGAAGACTCAACCCTAGCGGATTTGTGCGTCGGGCACTTAGTCAACTCATGGTCCACTCAGCGGACTCAGGAGTGGGGCTCGCTACACCCAAATAGATCTATCACTAATGTCCCTCGGTCCTACAACGGGGATTAATGGCCTTAAGTGTCATGCCCACCACTCACATGTTCGCGTAAAAAAACCCTCCTTAAGCTAACCATACCATGTAAATAAATGTCTGTAATGTCTGTAAATGTCTGTAACATGTATTTCACCCCCAAGGTGTAAAACTGAAAATAGTTAAGAGAAAAGGGGGACATGAACTCACAGTATTGCGTCTTCGGTACTTGTAACCCAAATCTCCTCAGCAAACACAACTACCTACAATGGTCTAACGTCTATTAGACGATCGGGTCGTGCCTTGTCTTAGTATTTATGTTTTTGAGTTACGTTTCTTATATTATTTCGAGTGATAATTATTTGTCAAATTAATTTGTATTTCAACTTAATCATATGTCGTGTTGGAATATTTGTTCGTTCCATATTCTAGTATCAATACTTCTAAAGTATCTTATATACGTGTTTCCTTCCCAAGGATGGGATGCCGGAAATATATATTTAACCATATTCATGTATGAAACCAACCTCCGATAATTCGTATTTTGTGATAAATATTATGACGAGTTTTATCCTTGAAAAAACTTAGTCGAAAATATACTAGTAAGCTCTTGTCTAGAAAATATTTACTAAGTGTTAGAATTTTCGGAAAATTTCACCATAGTCTCCTTTGTAAATAGGGGTGTCCATGCTTAAATAGCATATCATTTTCTTTTACATATATTCAATAGTTCATTTTTCAATAACCAAACCGACATATCGACAAACGAAACGTCACATACTTTATTTCAGCTTCATTACTCAAAACCGGACTGTTTTCGGGGATTTTTATAAAATAGTTAACCTTTTCTAAAAATTACCAAATTTTTACAGAATGTCACATATGTTCCAAGTTTTATTTTGTAAAAATATCAAAGTCCAATTCGTTACCCATATTTTATAGAAAATCATTTTCTCGACGGCAATCAGATTTGTTACTTTCTGATTGCAGTTTACGGAAATATTCACTAAAAATTACCCGTAAGTCCGTTTGATGAAATTCCAGTTGGAGGGTCGTCCTGACAATGGTGTCCATCTACTGTAAAAATTTCATTAGTCGGTTTTACTCAGGTTCAGGTTATGACTTCGAAAACAACACACTTTTTCTGCAGTAAAAATGCAGCTTGAGCTGCTGTCCAAAAATAGTCTTTTAAAAATAGTAAACGGTCTTGAAAAATTATGATTCCAGTGCCAATTGTTTATTATTCCAAAATACTCATTTTAGGCTTCAGAAAATCCGCTTTTCGATTTAAAATGATCCCGTTACAGCCTGTTGAAGTTGGCTGGAAATCCAACTCAGCAAGCTGTTTACATTGTAGAAGTGACTAAAAGTGCATAAACGAAGATCCTAACCATGGTTTATTGATGAACAAATGATAAAACTTCAATCATGCTTTAACCAACCCTAAACCATTCAGATTTCAACCTCACACAACCTTTTTATATGTGGTTTTTAGGCAGAAACTTAGGTTCATATTTTAGTGTTTAAACTTTTGTGTGTGATGAACATTCAACAAATCGTAACAAGAATCAAGGTGGATCAAGAGTATGAAGGGACTTACTACTAGCACAAGGCTAGGGTTGTAATCTTAGGATGAGATGATGGTGAAAAGTTGGTGACAAAGCTTTAATCAAACTTCCTTGAACACCTTCTGTCACACCCCCAAAATCCCACCTGCGGAGTACTACCGCTTGGAGGCGTGACTGACCAGGATCCAGCCACCAATCATACTGAACAAGCATATAAGCAGTTATAAAAGTTTAACCAATACGATTGGTGTTTCAAAACAAACAAGTTAAGTTGCAAGCGGAAGCATAAGTCTTAAAGTTAAAACATAAGTTCGAATAGTTTCAAGTTTAACATAGCACGTAGCAATCCGTGTCCCACAACGACCCTCCTCCATGCAAGCTCCAGCTGTGTACCTATGGTCCTGCAAAGCATGTAGTAACGAGTCAACAACTAGTTGAGTGAGTTCACGGTTGGGTGTTCGTTTTAGTTGTTTCGAAAACAGTTTACTTTAACTGGCATCCTGCCGTGGGGGTTACCCCATAGTTTAAAAACGTGACATGTTCATTCCCAGTTACTCCGGCATCCCAGCCGTGGGGGCTACCCCATGTTAGTTATCAGGCATTTCGGCCGTGGGGGCTACCCCATGTGTACACTAGACTCGTTACCATATCGACTGCTGACTGAAGTCATGTTTATGTGCCCTGAAAACATCAATGTCTATCATCATTGACGTGCCCCAGATCCATTAGTTCACGCCCGTCCTCTGCGGCACGGTGTGAGGCTTGTCAGACCTAAATAGCGCTATCTAACTAATGACCCGCTCGCCATTGGCCCGGCGATTAGTCGATACAAAAAGGAGGGACTTCGTGATAGAGTTTTAGTCTAGTACGTGTTATCCGTCCATCCGGACGAGGAATCACATTCCTGAACCACTGACGTCCTACCCAAGGAGGACAAGGAATCCACGTTCCTTAACCCCGTTCCCAACCCAGGGAATCCCATGCTTTGTAGAGGGTGTGAACTCACCTTGGTTTGCTCGGTAGTTAGTCACAGAAAGATCAATCAAGTCGCAAGTAGTCAATTACGTCCTAACATGGATACCACTTATAATCAGATTCAAACCAAGCAGTGCACGTACAAGTAGTAGTTACGGCATACAGTTTCTATCATGGCAGTTTAACAGCAGTGCACAGTATTTCAATTAACGGTAGCACATTTGACCCACAAGTTCAGTCCAACTACTTAAGCCCAAAACACGTATAAAACAGTTAACACCGAAGTCCACAAGGCCGGCCCATTAACTAAGGCCCGTAACTAAGCAAGTCCAATAAGTGTGGTCTCGAGTCGCAACCGGACTCGCAAGCATGGTCTCGAGTCATGTTGTTTGTGCTGATCATAAATGGTTGCGAGTCGCAACCGGTGTCGCAACCATGGTTTCGGCTCGTCATGCTGAGGTCTCGAGTCGCAACGGGACTCGTAACCTGTGGTCTCGGCTTGTCATGCTGTGGTTGCGAGTCGCAACCGCGTGGTCTCGAGTTGTCACGCTGTGGTTGCGAGTCGCAACTGTGTGATTGCGAGTCGTATGCTGTCGTTTTCATGTTCACGTGTTGATTCAGATATAGTCAGCCTAATGGTACTATGTAATCAGGCCCAAATCAGGAAACAACCAATAGGATTTTACTAACAAGTTTTCCTAATCAGTCTATTAGTAAAAATGGATCAAAATCATAAGGGTTTTCACATCTTCAACCATCATTCAAATTGTTCTTCATATGTTCAAACACATATTCATCAAGTTCATAACATAATTAACCCTTATTCAACCAAATTTATGTACAACCATCAAGATACAATTTACTAGCATGGATCCTAACATTCGGTTTCCATTTAATACCCAACCCCACTTGTACAAACACCCCATTCTTCGGATCCTAACCCAAGTAAACCGACAACATCATTCACCTTTTTAACATACAATGAACCGATTTTTAACATCAAACATTTATGCATAGTTCAACACATAACAAGAAACATTCATGAACCGATTATCACATTGTACACATTAGAATCATCATATACATCAAGAACATCATGTAAACACTAACAATAAACATCATCTCATTCATTTTATCATTTAACATAACTAACATCAATCCATAAACACCATAAATACTAACCGGTTGGTGAGGTGCGTATGTGAGTCGATCCAAAGTCCAAACCCGAGAGTTCTTGTGCCAACCGATTGGATCCGAGAGCTTGGAGATGTGTTTGTGTTCTTAAGGTTTTAGTGAGAGAGAAGATAGGAGAGTGTGTGTGTGTGATGTTCAACAAATGGTAAAATAACTAAGGGTGGTATATATATATACTAGTTCCAAGTGTGTGCCCCAAAGGGCTTATAAACCGGTTAAGGGGGTCACGGCCCAAAGGCCCAAATCAGTTATGTTCACTCGAGACCTCATGGTCTTGAGTCGGGTCCCTTGTTCTCGGTTGGGTTCTCGGCTCACATATAACACGTATATATATACATACAATGCACACGTAACAAAACACATATCACATAAAAGGTTCACGTTATCATTAAGTTTAGTCAGTCAACTAATCACATAACGTACAAGCAAGTTACATCGAGACACAACGAAAGGTTCTAGATTTCGAGTTGTCACATCATCCCCAAGTTGAAAGAAATTTCGTCCCGAAATTTGATGGCACTCACTGAGGAAGCTAGTCAAGTTGCATGGTTTTCCTGGTTTTCCTGGGGTGTCACATCCACCCCCCGTTGATCTGGAATTTCGTCCCGAAATTCCGTAGCTTCAGCCTCAGTAGCGGTTGTACTGTTCTCAAACAGTTGGGGATACTTTTGTTTCATCCGATCTTCGCGCTCCCAGGTAAACTTTGGGCCGCGACGTGAGTTCCAACGAACTCGAACAAGAGGTATTCTAGTGCTCTTGAGGACCTTAACATCCCGGTCCGTGATTTCGACTGGTTCCTCGACAAATTTCAACTGTTCGTCGATCGTGAGTTCCTTCAGAGGAACCACGTGGGTCTCATCTGACAGACACTTCTTCAGATTCGACACATGGAAAACGTTGTGAACTGCACCGAGTTCTGCTGGTAAGTTCAGTCTGTAGGCCACCTTGCCTATTTTCTCAAGGATTTCGAAAGGTCCAACGTACCGTGGGTTGAGTTTGCCTCGTTTACCAAAACGAACCACACCCTTCCAGGGTGAAACTTTGAGTAGAACCCGCTCCCCAACCTGGAGCTCAAGTGGTTTCCTGCCCTTATCGGCGTAAGCCTTCTGACGGTCACGAGCGGCCGCCATGCGTTGTCGTATTTGAGCAATCCGCTCAGTAGTGTCTACCACATGTTCTGGACCAGTGATTTGACTATCCCCCACCTCTGCCCAACAGAGGGGTGACCGGCATTTACGTTCGTACAATGCCTCGAACGGAGCAGCTTTAATGCTGGTGTGGTAGCTGTTATTATACGAGAATTCCACGAGTGGCAGATGCCTTTCCCAGCTGTTGCCAAAGTCGATTACACATGCACGAAGCATGTCTTCTAAGGTCTGGATAGTGCGCTCGGACTGCCCGTCCGTCTGTGGGTGATACGCTGTGCTCATATCTAGACGTGAGCCAAAAGACTTGTGCATTGCTTGCCACAGTTCCGAAGTAAAACGTGCATCTCGATCAGAGATGATAGAGGTGGGCACCCCGTGCCTCGAAACAACTTCCTTGAGGTATATCTCCGCTAGAGTGGAGAATTTATCTGTTTCCTTAATTGCCAAGAAGTGTGCGGACTTTGTAAGTCGATCCACAATCACCCAGATAGTATCGTTTCCGCGCTGGGATCTAGGTAGGCCAGTAACGAAATCCATGGAAATTTGCTCCCATTTCCATTGTGGTATCTCTGGTTGCTGAAGTAGGCCTGAGGGTTTCTGATATTCCGCCTTGACTCGCGCACAAGTCAAACACTTGCTGACGTAAGTTGCTATGTGGGCCTTCATGCTAGGCCACCAATACGTAGTTTTAATATCGTGGTACATCTTGTCCGAACCAGGGTGTACCGAGTAGCGAGATTTGTGCGCTTCGTCCATCACAAGTTCTCGTAAGTCGCCATAGAGTGGGACCCAAATGCGTCCTGTTACATAGTAAGCACCGTCTTCTTTCTGTTCCAAGCGTTGTCTTGACCCGCGTAGAGCTTCAGCTCTAACGTTCTCTGGTTTCAGTGCTTCTATCTGAGCAGCTCGTATTTGCGAAGGTAGTCTAGAATGGATCGTGAGTTGTAGAGCTCTTACGCGCTTAGGCGTAGTGTCCTTTCGACTGAGGGCGTCAGCCACAACATTGGCCTTGCCCGGGTGATACTTGATGGAGCACTCATAATCATTCAGCAGCTCGACCCATCGTCGTTGCCGCATATTCAGTTCCTTCTGCTTGAATATGTGCTCTAGGCTCCTGTGGTCGGTGTAGATGGCGCACTTGGTTCCGTACAGGTAATGCCGCCATAACTTAAGTGCGAAAACAACAGCTCCCAGCTCTAAATCATGCGTAGTGTAGTTCTTCTCGTGAACTTTGAGTTGTCATGAGGCGTAGGCTATGACTTTATCTCGTTGCATCAATACACAACCAAGACCTTGAATTGATGCATCACAGTAAACCACAAAATCGTCTGTGCCCTCTGGCAGTGAAAGGATAGGTGCACTACAAAGTCTATCCTTTAGATGCTGAAAAGCCAACTCTTGTGCATTTCCCCAATGATAGACAACGCCTTTCTGTGTTAACAAGGTGAGAGGCTGTGCGATCTTAGAAAAATCCTTAATGAATCTCCTGTAGTAACCTGCCAATCCCAAGAATTGGCGAATTTCCTTTGGTGTACGAGGTGCAGGCCAGTTCTTGATAGAGTCCACTTTGGATGGATCAACGTGAATCCCATCCTTGTTCACCACATGTCCTAGGAAATGGACCTCTCGAAGCCAGAAGTCGCATTTCGAGAATTTCGCGTAAAGCTGTTCCTTCCGAAGGAGTTCCAGAATAAGTCGTAGATGCTGTTCGTGCTCCTCTTTGCTCTTAGAATAGATCAGGATGTCGTCGATGAAGACTATAACAAACTTGTCCAGGTACAGCTTGCAAACTCGGTTCATCAGATCCATAAAAACTGCCGGTGCGTTCGTCAGCCCAAACGGCATGACCAAAAACTCATAGTGCCCATATCGAGTCCTAAAGGCTGTCTTAGAGACATCCTCTTCTCGAACTCTCAACTGGTGATATCCCGATCTCAGATCGATCTTTGAATAGTAGCTCGACCCCTGCAACTGGTCGAACAAGTCGTCAATACGCGGTAGAGGATAACGGTTCTTCACAGTCACCTTGTTAAGTTCGCGATAGTCGATACACATTCTGAAGGTACCGTCCTTCTTCTTCATAAATAGTACCGGAGCTCCCCAAGGCGATGAGCTAGGACGAATAAAACCCTTATCCAAGAGTTCTTGTAGTTGCGTGGAGAGTTCTTCCAATTCTGATGGCGCTAAACGATAAGGTGCACGGGCTACAGGCGCAGCTCCAGGAGCTAGTTCAATCTGAAACTCGACTTGGCGATGGGGCGGAAGACCAGGTAATTCTTCAGGGAATACCTCAGGATAGTCACGTACAACTGGAAAATCTTCTAGCTTCTTCTCTTTCTCTGTGGTATCAGTAACTAGAGCCAAAATCGCAGTGTGGCCCTTTCGTAAGCACTTCTGGGCCTTAAGAAGAGAGATGATGTTCTCAACAGCACTTCTTTTGTCGCCACGAATCATGAGAGGTTCACTACCTAAACCAGGAATACGAACGATCTTCTCGTTGCAAAGAATCTCTGCTCGGTGTTGGGATAACCAATCCATCCCAATGACAACGTCGAAACTACCCAAGACAATAGGAATAAGATCAATAGAGAAGGTCTGGTTAGCGAGAATAAGCTGGCAACCCTTGACTACGTGTGAGGCTTCCAAACTCTTACCATTAGCTAGCTCTACAGTGTGCTTGTCGCTCAGGGGTGTAGGAATACGCTTAAGCATCTTACTAACTTCTAGTGACACATAGCTAGTATCGGCACCCGAATCAAATAAGACTGTAACATAAAAGTCGTCGAGAAGGAACTTACCCGTCACCACGTTGGGATCATTCCTTGCTTCACCTTGACCAATCACGAACACTCGTCCCCTAGCACCATTGTTGTTGTTGTTCCCATTGTTACCATTCCCCTGATTGTTGTTGTTGTTGTTCTGGTTCAGTTGGGGACAATCTTTCTTGAAGTGGCCTGCAGCTCCACACTGAAAGCACCCTTTGTTGTTACCCTACTGCTGTCGCTGGTTCTGCTGAGGTTGCTGACGATTCTGATTGGCGGGGTATGCGCTCCTGCAATCCTTTGCAACATGACCAGGCTTGTTGCACCGATGACAGTTGCCCCTGGTGCATGGCCCACTGTGGTGTAGGTTGCAACGATTGCATTTGGGGTGATTCCCCTTGTACCCACCATGACTTTGACCACCAGACGATTGCTGACTGGGGCTCTTGTGATCGTCCGTCTTTCTCTGCTGAGACTGAGATTGCACAGAAGTTGAACCCTTGCTTGAAGTTCCATCCCATTTCCGTTTGTCCCCACTAGAAGTACCAGAAGTAGTTGCAGCACCTATACGCTTCGGTAACTTGTTCTGCTCCACCGCCTGATCAGTAAGACGGTGAGCCAACTGTACAACCTGCTGGATAGTAGTCAAGTTTGCTGAAGTCACATGGCTTTGGATCTCTGGCACCAAGCCCTTGAGATAGAGTTCAATTCGCTTATACGGAGGATCCACCATAGTAGGACACAACAAGGCAAGCTCATGCGATCTCTTAGTGTATGCTTCAATCTCTGACCCCGTCATCTTGAGGTTGTAGAACTCATCTTCCAGCTTGTGAATGTCGTCACGACTGCAGTATTCCTCCCTGATCATTTCCTTGAAAGTTTCCCATGGGGTGGCGTTGGCAGCAACCAACCCCAGCATCTGCACTTGAGCATTCCACCACGTGAGGGCCAAACCCTCGAGAGTACCAGTAGCATACTTCACCCTGCGCGCTTCAGGGCATTCACACATTTCGAACACAGACTCCAGTTTCTCAAACCAGTGTAGGAGACCTACTGCTCCTTCAGTTCCGCTAAAAGTAGTGGGTCGACAGTCCATAAAGGTCTTAAAAGTGCACACCGGTGCCTAAGCATACTGACCTAAGGTAGGTGAAAGAAAGACAGAGTTTAACACAAAGGTTGGTTCACGAGAGTAGGATCCAAATGATCCTAGAACAATTTCGGACTGCAGGATATACCTCCTGCGTTTGCAGCTGCAAGCGCTGCGGCAACTCGTTCGTTGATCAAAGCCGTCAACTGGGCTTGTGTCATGTTAACGCGTCCAGACATGATTCTTCATATTAAGAGTAATACGTGTGAGAGAGGTTCGCGAAAGTACGATAGTAGGACAGAGTAAGCACACACGTGTTCAAACAACAGTAGTTATACTAATCAAGCATACCATGAGCAATGTACTACGTAACTAACAAGTAGGCAATATACGCACATCATATTACCTAGGATGTCGAGCCTTGCATGAGGAGCGAAGTGTCGTTGTGGACCGTTGAGCACTAAACCGGTTATAGTCTGGTTTTAACAAAAACGTTTCTCCTTTATTAAAACCAAGTTCACTATAACCAATGGCTCTGATACCAATCTGTCACACCCCCAAAATCCCACCTGCGGAGTACTACCGCTTGGAGGCGTGACTGACCAGGATCCAGCCACCAATCATACTGAACAAGCATATAAGCAGTTATAAAAGTTTAACCAATACGATTGGTGTTTCAAAACAAACAAGTTAAGTTGCAAGCGGAAGCATAAGTCTTAAAGTTAAAACATAAGTTCGAATAGTTTCAAGTTTAACATAGCACGTAGCAATCCGTGTCCCACAACGACCCTCCTCCATGCAAGCTCCAGCTGTGTACCTATGGTCCTGCAAAGCATGTAGTAACGAGTCAACAACTAGTTGAGTGAGTTCACGGTTGGGTGTTCGTTTTAGTTGTTTCGAAAACAGTTTACTTTAACTGGCATCCTGCCGTGGGGGTTACCCCATAGTTTAAAAACGTGACATGTTCATTCCCAGTTACTCCGGCATCCCAGCCGTGGGGGCTACCCCATGTTAGTTATCAGGCATTTCGGCCGTGGGGGCTACCCCATGCGTACACTAGACTCGTTACCATATCGACTGCTGACTGAAGTCATGTTTATGTGCCCTGAAAACATCAATGTCTATCATCATTGACGTGCCCCAGATCCATTAGTTCACGCCCGTCCTCTGCGGCACGGTGTGAGGCTTGTCAGACCTAAATAGCGCTATCTAACTAATGACCCGCTCGCCATTGGCCCGGCGATTAGTCGATACAAAAAGGAGGGACTTCGTGATAGAGTTTTAGTCTAGTACGTGTTATCCGTCCATCCGGACGAGGAATCACATTCCTGAACCACTGACGTCCTACCCAAGGAGGACGAGGAATCCACGTTCCTTAACCCCGTTCCCAACCCAGGGAATCCCATGCTTTGTAGAGGGTGTGAACTCACCTTGGTTTGCTCGGTAGTTAGTCACAGAAAGATCAATCATGTCGCAAGTAGTCAATTACGTCCTAACATGGATACCACTTATAATCAGATTCAAACCAAGCAGTGCACGTACAAGTAGTAGTTACGGCATACAGTTTCTATCATGGCAGTTTAACAGCAGTGCACAGTATTTCAATTAACGGTAGCACATTTGACCCACAAGTTCAGTCCAACTACTTAAGCTCAAAACACGTATAAAACAGTTAACACCGAAGTCCACAAGGCCGGCCCATTAACTAAGGCCCGTAACTAAGCAAGTCCAATAAGTGTGGTCTCGAGTCGCAACCGGACTCGCAAGCATGGTCTCGAGTCATGTTGTTTGTGCTGATCATAAATGGTTGCGAGTCGCAACCGGTGTCGCAACCATGGTTTCGGCTCGTCATGCTGAGGTCTCGAGTCGCAACGGGACTCGTAACCTGTGGTCTCGGCTTGTCATGCTGTGGTTGCGAGTCGCAACCGCGTGGTCTCGAGTTGTCACGCTGTGGTTGCGAGTCGCAACTGTGTGATTGCGAGTCGTATGCTGTCGTTTTCATGTTCACGTGTTGATTCAGATATAGTCAGCCTAATGGTACTATGTAATCAGGCCCAAATCAGGAAACAACCAATAGGATTTTACTAACAAGTTTTCCTAATCAGTCTATTAGTAAAAATGGATCAAAATCATAAGGGTTTTCACATCTTCAACCATCATTCAAATTGTTCTTCATATGTTCAAACACATATTCATCAAGTTCATAACATAATTAACCCTTATTCAACCAAATTTATGTACAACCATCAAGATACAATTTACTAGCATGGATCCTAACATTCGGTTTCCATTTAATACCCAACCCCACTTGTACAAACACCCCATTCTTCGGATCCTAACCCAAGTAAACCGACAACATCATTCACCTTTTTAACATACAATGAACCGATTTTTAACATCAAACATTTATGCATAGTTCAACACATAACAAGAAACATTCATGAACCGATTATCACATTGTACACATTAGAATCATCATATACATCAAGAACATCATGTAAACACTAACAATAAACATCATCTCATTCATTTTATCATTTAACATAACTAACATCAATCCATAAACACCATAAATACTAACCGGTTGGTGAGGTGCGTGTGTGAGTCGATCCAAAGTCCAAACCCGAGAGTTCTTGTGCCAACCGATTGGATCCGAGAGCTTGGAGATGTGTTTGTGTTCTTAAGGTTTTAGTGAGAGAGAAGATAGGAGAGTGTGTGTGTGTGATGTTCAACAAATGGTAAAATAACTAAGGGTGGTATATATATATACTAGTTCCAAGTGTGTGCCCCAAAGGGCTTATAAACCGGTTAAGGGGGTCACGGCCCAAAGGCCCAAATCGGTTATGTTCACTCGAGACCTCATGGTCTCGAGTCGGGTCCCTTGTTCTCGGTTGGGTTCTCGGCTCACATATAACACGTATATATATACATACAATGCACACGTAACAAAACACATATCACATAAAAGGTTCACGTTATCATTAAGTTTAGTCAGTCAACTAATCACATAACGTACAAGCAAGTTACATCGAGACACAACGAAAGGTTCTAGATTTCGAGTTGTCACACCTTCAACCTAGCACTTCTATGGATGAACTTCACAACTTGAAAGAGAGCTTTTAGTGGAAGAAATGGAGATGGTGAAGTATGGTGGTGATGGAATCGGTTATGGAGAGAGGGGGGGGTGTGAACCGAAATTAAGAGAGAGGAGGGAGGAGATTGGTTGAAATCTTCGTGATGATGGAAAATCCTTGGAAACTTGCACCCTCAAGCCCTAATATCATCATTGCCTATCTAATGGCCAATAAGAGTGAAGGTGGTAATATCAAATATCTAAACCAAATATTCTCATTAATTATGGCAGAAAAATCGGTTGGGGGGGGGGTAAAGTGTAAATTTTTGGTAACTATTAGTTAATAAGTTAGAAGGTTAAGGGTATTTCCAAGTATAGTGGGTGTATGTCATGTTTACATGGTGCATGGGGATTTTTGTGACCATAATTTATTTAAAATGATGAAATAATATTTCTAACAATATTTTCATGTCTCGGGTAATGTCTGGTTGTTCGGTTTCGCATCGTTCCATTAAAGCGTTTAATTGTCCCGTAAAGCGTCTTTTGTGCATCTTTTTGTAACGAAATTAATTCCAACACTTAGGGAAGTGTCCAGGACCATTTAGTCAATACTCTGTATAATATGAGTGTGTTTAAAAGCTGAATTGTTACTGAAAATGCGGAATTCTGTAATTAAATTGTGTTTTAGGCACTTTCCGGCACTCAAACTATCACCTAGTGACATAGTCTTATGGTCCTCACTTCCCTACACTCCATACTGGTGTAGTGTTTTATCCCTGGCCCATACTGGCCTAAAAATAGTATCTGTCTAAGTGCTGGCATTGTAAGCATGTGTCTGAGTTATTCGCTCACTGTACTAACTGTGCTTTGTGCATCAGGTTTGTCACTAAGAATCTGTATGAAATAATTGAAGTGACTGTATGTAAAGTATGCACATGTATGTATATAACATAAATCAGTAAGCAGTTTAAAGCGTCAGATGTAATCAAGCACAGTCATTAAGCTTATAATTAAAATTAATTAATTGTACGGACGCATGCACAATTGACGGTTGTCACAGGTTTATTCAAAAACTTTGTTTTGTACATTTTCCTATGGGGTTGAGTAATTACTAGTTATTCACCATACATGACATTTGTTTTCACATTTACATTATCACATAGTTTGAGTAGATACTTTCTACTTGCTATGCATTACATTTGGTTATACATGATACACTTCTCACATGACATTGAGCATGGTTTACACATAAACATTTTGACATTGAACAAGACATTTTGGTTGGTTATTGATAAGTGACTTATGTAACGGGGCTATGTGTTATATGATAAAATCATGGTGGATACACCGCTGGTACTTCCAATATATAAGTGCTTTTATTGTAGTACACATTGTTGCATTATCTAAACCACTTTGACAAGGACATGAAACATTTTTACAAGAACATGACATTGTTTTACAAATTTCACATTGTATACAAATTTGCTTTTACTTGGTTATTCATTTAACCATGCATTATCCTTTTATCATCATTTGATTTTCACATCGATTTTCATATGATTTATAAAGGAAAAAAACATTTTACAAGGTTCATGACTACATTTTTGTTAAACACTTCTTTCAATTACGAGTCATGAATCCTGCATAAACAAAACCTATGTATCTCACAGGCATTTTTATGCTGACGTACCTATTTTTACATGTGTTTCAGGTGTTAATGCATGATGATGTTTGTGCTTCACTTAGGCAGACTTGGGCCTTAGTCACTTAAAAGACAGTTAATTATGTTGTGTTTGTTTTGAATTCCAAGATAATGTAAACTCTTTAATCAATAATATAAAACTTCAATTACCATGGTTGTTGAAACAATAATTCTGTCACTCCACTCCCCGACGTTTCCGCCGCGGTTTGTTGTTTTACGCGGTTGGGGTGTGACAACGGGGGTGGTTGTGCTCTGAAGAGGTGGTGCTTGTGGGGTGGGTGTTGATGGTGGCGGTGGCGGTGGTGAGAAGGGGGAGGAGGTGGCGGTGGTGGTGGTGCTACATAGAGAGAGAGAAGAGAGAGAGTTGATCTGGGTTCTTGATCTGCTCTGAGAGAGATGATCTGGGTTTGTTATAATAACTCATAAAAATGACCAAAATACCCCTGTGTAAAAGGACAAAATAGGCTGGTTGTAACAGTAAAAAAATAGGGTTTTTGAAATTTGGACTAAAATGGCAACAAAATGCAAACCTCAGGGACCCAGATTTAAGAATATTGGATTTTGGACTAAAGTGGCAAAAGTGAGCAAACCTCAGGGACCATTTTGGCTATTAACTCTACTATAAATTTTACTTAGAATTATATGCTGATTGGCAACATACTCACTGGAGTTTTCCAACTTTCATTCTCAGTCATGCCGGCTTTTGATCGTCCAGTCATATACTACAAGCATTAAATGGCAAAAGATGTTGAAAGATACCTGAAAAGTGTGATCTAAAAGCTAGGTAGCTCACCCATTGTCCAACCAAAGATACCTCACCCATTCCCAACTTGCACATACTATAAAAAAATTTGCCCATGATTTCGTGATTTTATACATGTTATAGAACTGATGCAGGTAACAAATTGTTGACAAGGACTATACATATAAAAAAAATAAAAAAAAAATAAATAAACTCATAGGAATGCAAGTTGAGTAACAGAGGCAAAGGACAAAGGAATAGCTCCTGGTAAAAAATTACATATTTGTTAGAATTTATTTACACTTAAAGTAGAAAGAAAGAGAAAAAGAACCTAATATGATTATATGAATGGGAAGGTAGTCCATCCTCCTCGTTTACTATGTTTGATGAAGACATTGTTTCCACCTTTAGTGGCTTAAGCTTCCTGCTATTTTTCTTTTCAGCATCAGTTCTATAATCCACCAAAAGAACTTAATATAGATAGCAATATAAATATTCTTGTAGATATATTACAGGAACAATATACCAAAGAACTTATGTGCTTGTTTTTACCTAAATAGATAGCCATTTTCCTCCTAGTTCTGTTTTGTAGATATATTTCAAATAATAATTAGCCACGTTAATCCAAATACCATCATCATCATAATGTATTTTGAACATATTCAACCATGTTAGCCCACACACTTTTTTAGCTTCAATAGGAGTATGATTCTATAATTGTCTAATGATGTATTTTCGACCTAATTAGAATGTATGAAACTATATTAGTATCCCTTCAATGCTATCTTTTACCTGACATAAAACACTATAGTAAACCCATAGGAAGCCCATGTTTCACTAACCCACTGATTACAAATTTTAAACCCTTAGGAATCCTGACTATTAACCACTATTTTGATCTTTCTTTAATTTATAACATAAATTATTTAACACGAGCCATAAATACTGCAAAAGTGTAGTAATGTTTCCAGTTGTTAGTTTTTCTCGGTACATAAACTGTAAACCCATACAAATCTCAAAAATTATAATCAAAGAATGGAAAGAACAAACAATATGTAACCTAACTTCAAGATCTGTTATTTCTCATCAACATGCTTCTCAACCAAATCAACAAATTGCAAAAGTATTCTAAATCTTTAAGGTTGACATATAAACTATAAAATGATGATAAAAGACATTTATTGTAAAGAAAAGCCATATATTAGCTTACATAATAGAAACATCAAATGAAAATTAGGTCAAACAAATTAACAATTAATGAAGTGAAGTATACGGTAAATCAAGAAACGATGCAACAGGAGTGAAAGTTAGTTTACACTTACAATTCCTTCATTGGATGAATTGAATTGAAGATAAAAAACACCATGGATCTTAGCAGCATCGCAGACGACTTGTTTTGATTCGGAAAGCCCTAGAAGCACAAACACATGATTACAAGCATAATGTAAGTTATACAACAGACATAAATTCTATACACATCCCATCAATTTCCACAATGACCAACAAATTCAAAATAGAAACAGATCAAGCAAACGGGAACTTAAGAAATTTAGCGGTGTAACCCTAAACTGTAATCGACAATATAAAGACATCATCAAAACAAACAGACATCTTTCGAAGTCTCTTTAATTAGGGCTTTGAGAAACATAACGGACTACCAAGAGTGAGTGAGATTGAATGTGCTCCAAGCCATGGCAGGGGAACAACCAAGACCAGAGAGAACAAATTACCAGATTTGGTCGTATCGAGGTGCCCACTTCTCGTAATCGTAAACCGTGGTAGTGGCGATGAACACTGGTGGCTCCTAATTTTTCAAATTTGGGCAATGGATACCAGATGATGTTGAGATACTTGGATGAGAGAGAAAAGATTCGTTGAATGGGAAAAAGGAGCCAGAGGACGCATTGATTCACCAGGTAGAAGAGGGGTTTATAATGATGAATTTAGGTGCTTAGCCTTCAAAACTGCTAAGAACCGCCAACATAGCGTGATTTGGGGAGAACATGGGCAGGAAAATGTGGAGGCCCAGGAAACTGCTTTGAACTGCCATCACAGAGGTTATTTTTATGAGTTTAAGTGACTGAGATTTAATCTCAGCCAAATCCAATGGTGGATATTGATTTGAGAGTTGGTTAGACTTAATGGGTTTAATATATATATAATTACAATAATGTATTAATATTAGTATAAAATACATTACTTTAATAAGTTTTTGTATTTGATAGGTTGAATAAGAAAATGAGCTAAATGATTCATGTAAGCTATAAAGGATTTTATAATAATAATAATTGTCGGTCAAAGATCATGTCATTCTTTTTTTAATTTTTTTTGAAAGGTAGCATTTAATTAAAACGGACCCTCTAGAAAGAAGCTCAAGGGAACAACATAACTACAAACACGAAGAAAGCTACAAATTACAAGAAATCAAAGTGACTCCAACTAGAGTCTTCAAAATTCAAAACCTTGGCCCGATTTTTGATCTAGAGAAACCCAATAGCCTTCATTTCCACGGGAACTTCACCAATCGCTGGTCTCTTGCTGTTAAAATTAATATTATTCCTCGCCTTACAAATAACCTAATACGCGATAAGAATAATCGCTTAAATCATCTTCCTTCCCTTCTTGAAAATCACAAGAGAACAATGTAAGGCCAAAATATCTTTATATCCATAGGCAAAGATAGCAGGTAACTTGCACCAAGACACGATACCATGCCACTCCTCACAAAACGAGCAGAGAGGAGACTCGACAGGGATATTTCCATAGATGAGGGCATCCTTAGACGATAAACGTTTGAGATATAAGTGCCACCCAAAGACATTAACCTTTATTGGAACCCAAGAATTCCATACGAAGTCGTAGTGATCCAGAGGATACGGTTGAGCACACAAGAGACTGCAGTTAGATTTGACCGAGAAGGAGGCATCTATTCCTTTATCCCATTTCCAAACATCCGAGCCAGACCCAACCGAGACCCCAAAAAGCAAAGACAAACATGATCTGCACCCATCTTCATTATGTCGCTAACACAAACCTCTTTAACTCCTTCCAGATTGTACAATGTAGGAAACATTGATTTTAGAGGCTCCGATCTCACCCAAAAATCCTGGCAAAACATAATGTTTTTGCCATCTCCAAGAGATGCCTGTAACGCCCCAAAATACAAATTTCTAATATGATAGTATGCTTTCTTATATAGGGTGTGAAATGTACTAAGTAAGTTATTTAACTTAGTTAAATACATAAGGATTAAGTATAAATGAAATGGTGGTGTTGGTTGTAAATAACCAAAGGCTCAAAAATTAGAAGGACCTAAAGTGACAAATGGGAGAACTTAATAAAATTCAGCATTTTTATATGGATGTATGTATATGTGTTGACATATACACACACATATGAGGAAAAAAGGGGTTCTTCCCCAAAACCCCATAAATTGACGAAATTAAAGGAGGATTTGAAGCCAAAAATACTTGCATGATTGAGGAATTCAAGCCATCTAGCAGTAACAATCTTAAGGTATGTTGTAGATTTTGATTTGGTGATATTACAAGAAAGGAGTATGTGATCAATCTTTGAAATTATATGAAATTAAGCATGTAGGTGCATTAGAATCACCAAAATAGAACTTAGATTATGCATGATTTCAAATAAATTGATATTTTGAGGTGAAACCCATTTGTTATGGTGAAGGTGGTGACATGGGTGCTTCACCCATATTCAAGTCTTGTTCAAATCATGATGTAGTGTGAGGTATTAGATGAATTCTTGTTAGATAGATTGAGTATGCTATAGAGTATGTATGATATTTGGTTATGTTTGATGAATGAAAGCAAGTAGTGAAGAATGAGCATATGATACTTGTACATTATGCTTAGTTAGTAGTACGCACACCAAGTGTTTGATGAAATGCATAGGTGAGATTATTATATGAGACTAGATGTAAACAACAAATGAATATATAGAATGTAGACATGATGTATTTAATAGTAAATTATCATGAGAAATATGTTCTTGATGAAATCCATGTGTGAATGTAGTTAATGTGTGATTGAGTAGAAGTATGTTTTAGGAGTTGTGTTATATGCTTGAGTGATGTAATGCACACATGTGGATTGTTTGATTGTCTTAATTGCGATTTAAGAAGTAAATGTGGAGCATATAAGAATCCTAGAAAAAGAGTAAATTCGAATGATGTTGATGTTAGTTACGAAGTTATGAGAATTTCTAGTATGAACAAATCGAATATGTTTGGTGTGTGTATGTAACTAGGTGATTACATGGTTGTATGTATTTTACTACATGAGTATGAAATGTTTATAGTGCTATTAGTATGATCAACTACATCGATATAGACATATGTTCCTAAGTTAGAAGTTTGTATACTTGACCGTTGACCTTATGAAAAGTCAACGAGTATGAGAATAACATTATTAGAATTCCTAATATGATTGTAAGACTAGGAGGATCGAGCGATGCATGATGGGTCATTATATGCTTATACTTGATGGGTCATTTTGCCGTAATTTCACCCCAATATGAGAATTACATTATTAGAATTCCTAATATGGGTCATTTTGCCGTAATTTCACCCCAAGTCTATCTCCATCCCCATTTTTATCTTCCGCAACTCCATTTTTATCTTCCAAGGAAACCAAAATACAAGAGAACGATTACCCTTTGCTGAAATCTTAATATGATTATTTCCTTCAAACCCTAGCCTCACCTCTATCTTCTCCAAACAAACACATACACCCTACACAAACTAGAAAGGAAAGAAAGAGAGCCGAGATTGATTCGTGAAAGAGATGGATGGCTGAATCGAAGGGGTGGACGCAAGACGAGTGTGTTTCAAATCTACTTTCCGACGATGTGAATCTGATTAAAGTTGCAGGTTTTTTAATCTTATTTCTAGTTGTTGCAGACAACAAATGGAAAATGGTTTAGGGTTTGATGATTGTAGTCTGTTGTTAAAGAAAAGAGGTGACAACAAATTTGGGTGAAGTTTTCAAGTTTGTTGTTTCCAAGAAACAGAATATTGGATCAAGTTTTCACCCTTCAAAGTTCATCAATTTTTTTTTTTGATTTTTTATATAATTTATAATATAATATGTAATTATGATTTTGTTATATGAATTTCATAAGACTTTTATAGATTCAATTAACCTTAATTTGTCACTTGGGTTAAGCAAAATCTTGGATAAGGTATTGACCTTCACATATCTTAATTTCAATTGCTTTCTTTTTGTAAATTTTAATTTCATTAATGAGTATGGATTCATCATTTGAAGTTAATGAGAAATATCATTAGATTCAAATGGGTATTTCTCAATTTTGCTCAAATTGTCACTTGGGTTAAATAGAATCTTAGATTAAGTTTACGAATAATATCTTAAACTTTTATTTGAAGTTTTGTGAATTGAAAATTGTGAAGCTCGGTGGGGTTTTGCAGGTTGGGGTGGAGTACGGTCAGCTGCAGCAACGACTGCAATTGGGGTGACCGGGGATTGATTTGGGGCTGGTTTAGCGGTGTTTGGTGGCGCTAGAGTACAATCTGGAAATTTGATAGAAGATATTTAAATTTGTTCATGTTCTTCATTTGTTCATATTCTTGATTTTTTTTGGTAATTTGAATAAGAGTGTGGGATGTTGTGAGATTGATTATGAATTTGTAGACGATGATGATGTTTATGGATGTTCTTGTTCATGGGTGTCCTTGATCATTGTTGTTCTTGTTTATGAAGATGATAGATGTGTGAAGATGGAAATTAGATTTTTAGGGCTTGATTTCAATTTATTTTTTTTAAGTATTGTGACATTACCAATATCGCCTTCGACTTAACGGTCAAATTAACATAAGTTAGGCTTAGGGACGCAACATGTAGCATCTTTGCAAGACAGTGGACTCAACGTCAAAATTTTATGGGGACTCAACATTACACCGGGCCCTTTCTTCAAGACGTAAATTGCAGTTTACTCTTTTTTTTTTTTTTTCATTATTTACCTTTACACTTTATTATCGTTACTAATTAGACTATCAACTTTTAGTAGTTTTGTCTAAACTTTATTATAATTATTATTCTTACACTTAACTTTTAAATTTCATTTCTTTTACTTATTTTTGGTCGTTTCTTTTTAGTTTGTTATCAACGTAATGTTTTTTCTAAGGCTTTCACAATTCTCGCATCCCTAAAATCTTTTTCCCATACCTTTTTTTCTCTTTCTCTCTCTCTCTCTCTATATATATATATAGAGAGAGAGAGAGAGAGGGAGAGAGATAGAGTGGAGGGTGTGGGAATGCGAACACCCTTTTTCTAAACTCTGTATGTATCGTCGTACGTAGGTTGTTTTATTTACGTTCTGAACCCACAACGAATATTCTTTTTTTATGGTTACAATGAGTGCCGCTATCGTAACAAACTGTAACAACTGTCACTAAAATCCATAATTAGGATGGTAATTAGCTATTAAGAAAACCCTAATTGAGAAACCCAAGTAATTCTGCACTAACCCTAAAATTTCCAGAACAATCAGAATCAGGATCAGGGCCCCTAAAACTCAGGGGGGGCAAAACCCTAGTGACGATTATCTAAATAACTTGTTGGCCGTTTTGAATTTCACAATTTCATCAACTCAGCTAAGTTACTTAGACACGAAGCTACCTATAGAAAATAGGTGACCACTCGCGTAGCGCGACACCTATAGGGGTTACCCCTCGCGCTACGCGACAGGGACAAATTTCGGGTATAAATAGTAGAGGTTGGGACTTGATTTCTGGCACAAAAACGACGAAGAAATTCGTTATACACGCTGAGTTATAGCCAAAATACTACACAAACACACACAAACCTCGAAACGCTGCCACAATCAGGGTAATAACTCGATCGCTATTACGATTCAACGTCCGATCGATTGTAACTATCCAACGATAGTCCAGGTGCTGCTCAATTGAGCTTATACTTTGATTATTCGTCGTGATTTCGACTTGAATATTAGAGTGCTGTTCGAATTCGGACTATGCTCTGTTATTCGTTGTGAATCCGATTGAATTATCGAGTATTGCGCTGATTAATCGTTGTGAAGGTTTAATCTCGTGAATTGTCGTAATCGCTGTATTAGTTACAACCCCGTTTGTGTGAATTAGGCTAATCAGTAGGCTAGACTCTGCCCAAATTGAATCAGCAATATATCAAGGCTTATCTGTAGACTAAACTTTGCCCATAGAAATCTGCAATGTGAGTTCATTTCTCTTTTCTCACCGTTTGTGAGTCTATACTCTTTTATCAAAGTGTTATCACCTTTTTGTGAAACAATTATATTGCAAATTTCTTTCTAAAAATCCTAAATGGTTACTAGTTATACTTACAGTGATTAAGTTATTATATTTTATAATAACTACTGGTATGGGAGGTATTATACATTATTTGATTCTCATTGCTATTACCCAGAAAGTTAGCATAACCATAATTATTATATATAAATCTAAATGGCAGATACCATAACAAAGTCAAGTATACTGTATTCTATTTGTAGTCAAGTTATTATATCATATTATTACAATTAGTGAATTAACATGTTTTGATAAGTTATAATAATTGACATAAAATGTCATTATTCTGAATTGCATGATTTGGTGCTAGAAATAATATATTTGACAAAGTAATAAGACATCATTATGTCCAAAGTCACTAGCTGAAAGAATGATCAGCAGTGATATGTCCAAAGACACTAGTTGAAAGAATGATCAACAGTGTTATAATTAGGAATCACTAGTTGAAAGAATGATCAACAGTGATAATGACCAGAAGCACTAGTTGAAAGAATGATCAACAGTGCCATGAATAGAATCGCTAGTTGAAAGAATGATCAACAGTGTTATGAACAAGTGATATGGTCAGAGTCACTAGTTGAAAGAATGATCAACAGTGATATGACCCAGTCATAGGAATTGCCTAATGATAGATAAATTGAATAACAGTAAAGTATAGTTATTTGATTAATTCACTATTGGATGAAAGTAAACCAATGAGTGATATTATTGCTGTTATATTGGAATTGCTATTATGTGACAAAATACTGATTGAGTAAGGTAAATGCAATGTTTTTCAAAATAATCACCGGTACCACTGGACTGCTCACGGCACCCGATTCCGTCCAGGGTGGGTCGGGGGTCGTGACAGAAGGTGGTATCAGAGCCACTGATCAAGCCATTATTCTGAGCCTATAAGTGTTGTATTTAAACTTAAATAAAAGAGTTAGGAGATTGCTATTAACTGGTAGCACATCTGATAACATTCAAAAGTTGAATAAGAAAAGATGCCTTCGTATAAGTTAAGCCACTTGTTTAAGCTAATTAGGTGTTCTTTAATACCTAAACAATAAAGTCAGGAAACTAATACAAATTAACTTATGTGTTGTACATGAATATGTATATGTCAATATGCACATATAATATCCTGGAGGTATTATTTTGTTTTAATTATTGTGTGATATTAATAAGTGAAAATATTTGCAATTCAGATGTCGAATGAAGTATCACATAATCCAGAAGCTCATGCTAATAATGAAAATCCTTTGGATAAAAATGCTATAGAAAATTTAATAGCTCAAGGAATAGCTAATACTTTACCTTTAATAATTAAAGCTGTTAAAAATCCCATAGAACCCACCAAAGCTATGAGCAGTAAGCATACCTGTGACGATAGTTTTAACCATAGTGTCAATAGTGATAATAATGATATTACCAAAATCCCATTTCCTAAGAAGAAGAAGGCGATGACTCTCGGGTGTACCTACAAAGAATTTCTAGCCTGTAAACCAACTGAGTTCGCGGGCAGTGAAGGTGCCACGGCTGCTCTGCGATGGTTGGAGAAGACAGAGGCTGTTCTTACGATCAGCAAATGTGCTGAAGAAGATAAGGTGATGTATGCATCTAATCTCTTTAAGGAAGAAGCCTTAGAATGGTGGAATACTATTCTTCAGGCAAAAGGAAGGACCATGGCTTATGCCATAAACTGGGAAGAATTCAAGGAAGTAGTAGAAAGAAAATTTTGTCCTCCTTATGAAAAGGAACGAATAACTAACAAGTTCCTAAATCATAAAATGATAGATGTGAATTGTCGTGAATATACGACAACATTCTTCGAATATGCAAGAATGGTACCAACTCTGGCTTCGCCAGAATCCGTACTAATTTCTCGTTATATTTGGGGATTAGTTAGCGAAATCCGAGACATAGTCAAGGCCGTTAGACCACAGACTATTGAGGAAGCAGTTGAACTAGCTAACATGCTGACAGATGGACTAATCCGCACAAGAGAAGAAAATAAGAAGAAAGAATTAGCCCAGAAAATTTCCCAAGAACTCAAGAAGAAAGAAACTGAACCGTCATTAGAGCAACCTATCTGCAGAAATAGTAACAAAACGCATTCAGGACGATGTCGTTTTAGGAACACACCCTACTGTGACTTCTGTAAGATGACCGGGCACACAGAGGAAGAGTGCAGAAGGAAAACTAACATCTGTTACAATTGCGGGGAAACCGGACACATCAAACCGTATTGCCCAAAACTAACCAAAACATCTAACACCAAGGCTTGAACAACAGACGGAGCTAAGACGAACGCGCTAGCATACGCACTTACTACACAAGAAGTAGAGATGATTCCAGACGTAGTCACTGATATATATCTAAGTTAAGTTATTATTTGACCCTAGTACAAATAAAAGTTCATAAATAAATACATTCCGTCAAATATTTCCTCTATTTCAAATCCATACCAAACTTGTTTGGTTTTTACTTTCGTTGAATCCTTTATTTGGTCACGATCACCTTGTGGTGACGTTTTCACAAATTTGAAGCTTGTGCTAATTTCGTTGCACCTCTTACATACGGATTTAATTATTCATTCATGTTAAATCACTTTGATTTATTCTATCAAAACAATCTTAACACAATCGTGTGCTAAGATAATGATACACAAATTTATTTCATATTTCCGTGTATCTATCGAGCGCTTCGCAATCTTTATTGCTTTATCATCTTTGATCATTTCAATTTCAATCCAAAATCCTAATGTATTTATTTGAAACATTCGGATTTACTTCATTTGATTTACATCATGGTGAAACTCGTTTCATTCACCGCTACTATTTCAATCACTATGACACCTTGTGGCGTCATAATAAATTTGTAGCTTGAACTATTTTCAATTTCACTCCTAATATACGAAATTTTGGTTCATATTCTTAACCAATCTTAATACAACTATGTGTTAAGATAAAAGTACACAAATTCGTATCATATTCCGGTGTACTTCTTAAACGTTTCTTCTATCATCGAAAATTTTATAATATTTCATTTTGTCTTTTCATCATCAATTGAAACTCCTATTTGAAATAAATATCCAAGTTTTCTTCATTTAAACTTTCAGTTGATTATACGGTGAAATTGTTCGAGCACCGTAATTATTGAAATTATTCCAATCATTACGACACCTTGCGGGGTCGTTACAAACTTGTAGCTTGGGCTAATCCTAATCATACGAACCATTCAAAACCACGTATGTTTTCCGTTTGACTCATCATTTGAAAATAGTCTTGATACAATTGTGTATTAAGACAATGATACACTAAACTTTATCGCATTCCAGTGTATCCTTGCAATGTCAACACACTGATTTTTCTCCTGATATGATTCGATAATTAACAATGATCTTCGTGCTATTATTCTGACCTTATTGATTCTGAGTTTTCCTCAGTTGCCAATCAAAGTAAGTTTTCTTTTGACCATGAATTTTATTCTAAAAAGCCATTCACTAACTGTAAAACAGATATCTATTTGATCATATATCTGTTGGCTTGAACCTAGTCTCATTCAAAACCATATCATTTCATCTCATTCGGTTATCATCAATTTCTCGAAATAATTCAGTTGAACCATTGAGTCCTATTTATTGGTATTCACAAAATTTGACTCTGTGTCATTTACCTTAAGAATCTAGTGACTAAATTATGACATAAATCTAACAGAAATATCATAACCCAAATCTCGAGGACGAGATTTTTATTAAGGTGGGGAGGATGTAACAACTGTCACTAAAATCCATAATTAGGATGGTAATTAGCTATTAAGAAAACCCTAATTGAGAAACCCAAGTAATTCTGCACTAACCCTAAAATTTCCAGAACAATCAGAATCAGGATCAGGGCCCCTAAAACTCAGGGGGGCAAAACCCTAGTGACGATTATCTAAATAACTTGTTGGCCGTTTTGAATTTCACAATTTCATCAACTCAGCTAAGTTACTTAGACACGAAGCTACCTATAGAAAATAGGTGACCACTCGCGTATCGCGACACCTATAGGGGTTACCCCTCGCGCTCCGCGACAGGGACAAATTTCGGGTATAAATAGTAGAGGTTGGGACTTGATTTCTGGCACAAAAACGACGAAGAAATTCGTTATACACGCTGAGTTATAGCCAAAATACTACACAAACACACACAAACCTCGAAACGCTGCCACAATCAGGGTAATAACTCGATCGCTATTACGATTCAACGTCCGATCGATTGTAACTATCCAACGATAGTCCAGGTGCTGCTCAATTGAGCTTATACTTTGATTATTCGTCGTGATTTCGACTTGAATATTAGAGTGCTGTTCGAATTCGGACTATGCTCTGTTATTCGTTGTGAATCCGATTGATTATCGAGTATTGCGCTGATTAATCGTTGTGAAGGTTTAATCTCGTGAATTGTCGTAATCGCTGTATTAGTTACAACCCCGTTTGTGTGAATTAGGCTAATCAGTAGGCTAGACTCTGCCCAAATTGAATCAGCAATATATCAAGGCTTATCTGTAGACTAAACTTTGCCCATAGAAATCTGCAATGTGAGTTCATTTCTCTTTTCTCACCGTTTGTGAGTCTATACTCTTTTATCAAAATGTTATCACCTTTTTGTGAAACAATTATATTGCAAATTGCTTTCTAAAAATCCTAAATGGTTACTAGTTATACTTACAGTGATTAAGTTATTATATTTTATAATAACTACTGGTATGGGAGGTATTATACATTATTTGATTCTCATTGCTATTACCCAGAAAGTTAGCATAACCATAATTATTATATATAAATCTAAATGGCAGATACCATAACAAAGTCAAGTATACTGTATTCTATTTGTAGTCAAGTTATTATATCATATTATTACAATTAGTGAATTAACATGTTTTGATAAGTTATAATAATTGACATAAAATGTCATTATTCTGAATTGCATGATTTGGTGCTAGAAATAATATATTTGACAAAGTAATAAGACATCATTATGTCCAAAGTCACTAGCTGAAAGAATGATCAGCAGTGATATGTCCAAAGACACTAGTTGAAAGAATGATCAACAGTGTTATAATTAAGAATCACTAGTTGAAAGAATGATCAACAGTGATAATGACCAGAAGCACTAGTTGAAAGAATGATCAACAGTGCCATGAATAGAATCGCTAGTTGAAAGAATGATCAACAGTGTTATGAACAAGTGATATGGTCAGAGTCACTAGTTGAAAGAATGATCAACAGTGATATGACCCAGTCATAGGAATTGCCTAATGATAGATAAATTGAATAACAGTAAAGTATAGTTATTTGATTAATTCACTATTGGATGAAAGTAAACCAATGAGTGATATTATTGCTGTTATATTGGAATTGCTATTATGTGACAAAATACTGATTGAGTAAGGTAAATGCAATGTTTTTCAAAATAATCACCGGTACCACTGGACTGCTCACGGCACCCGATTCCGTCCAGGGTGGGTCGGGGGTCGTGACACAAACTTAACCAATAACTTTTTCATGAGTTTCGCATATAACGTCGTTGTGGTTTTTTATCGCCACGTAAAATGTCTTGTTGCGATTTGCTTATTATATATATATTAAATCACATCATCTTAGCTACAATAATGTTTTTTCTTTTTTTTTTTTATTTTGGTTATCAAAAGCTTTTCTTTTTTTCATTTTAGTCACATGAAATCTAAGCATATTTTATTTTTATAAGCCAAATAGTAAATATAAATAACTCATAATTGTACTCAAATACTTTTTTTTTCTATGTATTAAATATATTAAACAATTTGTGTGTTATATTTTCTATATATTTTTACTTATAACGTTTCAATTAAGTTATATTAAAAATCAGGTCTCTCCCATTACTATAATAAATAATATTAAAACATAACTTATGGTCAGTGAATCCTGTCAACCACAATCGTGAGTGCCCGCAGTAGTTGCTCTTGCAGGATGGTAATCTTCATCGTGTCGGGTCGCAACACCACGTCATAGGTACTACGTCACTATTTTTATCTACTCGTTACATTTTGTTTCATTTTTGTTTTTTTTACATATTTATATTTTGCAGCTTTATGCTGGTCTTTACCGTTTGATTCATACGCGAATTCGCTGCCGTAACGGGCGGTAGGAAATCCTAGTTTTTATATACGTTTCGAACCTGCCACAAAACGCGAATGATAACCCACTAGTTAGTATTGGTAACGTATACCTGAATGTTTAATTTTATTATAATTTTCAATATAATAGAAAAATAAAAAATTTAAAACAGAAAAGTTATTAAATTACTATGCTACCCCTTATGATTAAAAAAATAAAAAATATAAAATCCAACGCTCTCCCTCCTTGCTGTCTTTCTCCCTGCCTAAAATCACTTTCCACACAAATACGCGTTCGATTCTGGGCCGCTGCGTCTTGGCCTACTGAGTTAGCTCCTGTCCTCTCACCCCTAAACCTTAGTCTCTGACCAGGGAACCTATTGGGGGATGTTGGATCAGTTCTGTTTGTGCATGAAGGAAAACAATATAAATCATACCTGTGACAGCAGATAGTTCAGAGGAGAATCCAGTGAGAGAGTTCGACATGCCTGTCATCTTGATTCGGTTCCTCCTTAGGGTGCTGACTGATGATGGGGACTTAGAAACCGAAAAGGGGTATCGGTTATGGAGAGGAGGTTTCGTGATGATGTTATGGCTTATGGGGTCTGTGAATTGTGAAACTGAGTAACCCTTAAACCTCCACATAACTCTCCTTATATAAGCACCCAGGAGGAAACCTAATTAGTTACTAAGGGTAATATGGTCCATCAACAATTACCAACTAATTAAAATAATAGGTTCTAATATATTTTGATCTCTATAATGTAAATGATTAAGATGGCTATAGATTAAATATTAATACTTAATATATTTAATCTTACATTCTCCCACTTAGCCGAGTAATCATTTACTATGAGTATTAGATAAGCCTGATCAGGAGTTAACACTCATTTTAGCCTTAAACAAGTACTATAGCAGAAAAATACAGCCGTTGAATCATTATGCGACTCAGGACCCCCATTAATCATACTATAGCCTTAATTTAAAACCTAATCATCATGATCAAAATACACGTAAGCCCTTTGTTTGATTTGTAACTTTTATTTGTCTATATGCCATTATACCGGTTGAACATATTCTAACAGACATACAAAATCAAACTTGAGGAAAGTTAACTAATACTTAGTCATTCATAGTACGATATGCGGTTGCGCATGGCCATTAATTAATACCCGTCTATGAGCTCTCTTAATAAGACTTATGGGTAATAGCCCTTCAGTTATAGGATCCTTAAGCATATCATGAATGTATTCGATACAAAACTTAGTTTCCTCAATTCGTTCATAAACGAATAATTAATTGCGTATCGAAACTTAATGCAGCACCTCTTGAACTGTTACTGTTCAAGGAGTTATGGTGGCTGACTTTATCACACTAATTCTTCAAAACATTATATGGAATTAATAAACTTATGAGTCCACTGATTAAATTTCCAACAACATTTAGTGACCATGTTATGTCGTTATAACTTAGGTTGTTAATATCAGTGCATTATGACTCCTCCATGAAATAGGTTTTGTCTGCTGACATAAAGATATACCCGAAACTGCATTTTATAATCTTTGAATATCTCAAGGTTAGAGTAATAAACCGGTTTTAATTCTCACTTCTTCTTTAAATTGTAGTCTCTCGTTTCTTTTAAAGATATTGTAATACTCCATTAGATGCTACACATTAATCTAGACATATCTAGTGTGTTGCAATATGAGTAATATCTAAACGAGTATAGACTTAAACTTACATAAGGCTTCTAATTAATGAAGCATAAATAAATAATCTCATTTATTCTATTATCCTCTAAAGGAGAGCAATATTGATTGTTACATATGTAAGGACCCATTTAATGTTAAACTTATGGAACGAAACTAATATCCCATTGGGTCTATCTCAGTATGTTATGATATCAATCACGTAAGAGATATCTCTGAGTTTTATTATATCAAAGTTTGTGTTAACAATGCTTTGACTTATGTAACATATGCTTGTCAAAGAATGTCATCTATATAGACAAGTTTATTTTAGTTGCTCCCACTCATCTTGAGGTAGGTACATTAATCCACTTGATTCTTGATGAAAATAATTACGTTAGCTTTTCATCACATTATGATGTTTGCATTAACCCATACATGGATATTATTGGCTTACAAACAAAGTGTTCTTTAACCTTCAGTTTGAAACTTTAGGTTGTTATCTAATGAACATGTAAATGTGTCAGCCATTTATTAGGGAAAATCGTTTTAATGTTCATCTAATGTAGCTTAAAACTATTATAAGCTACTAGAACAGTGATGATCCTCAAAGAAATCTTTTGTTAGATATGCAATAAAGATTCTTTAATAATTTATCTCTTCCTGAGTACAACCTTTGACAATCAATCATGCTTTTGAGTGTCTTAACGCTTATATTAGGATTTGGTTTAGTCATGAACACTCTTAGGTAACTTAATCAAATCCCAAACGTTATAAGAACACACAAAGTCAGTTTCACTATAAAACTGTTATATTCCATTCAAATGATTGATTTACACTAATGGCTTAATTTGAAGAGATAGGATCAGTAAACATTTCCAAAATCCATTTCAACTTCAATTAGGGAGGTTATGTAATCATCAAAGTTAGTAGGCTTTTAAACCTAGATGACCTCCTGAGTTGATTATTGGGTTCATTAGAAGTTTCAATTTTATGGATTAGCTCTTGGTTAGGTTGCTATCATTTTCATTCTAAGTTTGTAAGAGTTGGTGCAGTATAGTGTACAAGAGGTGTAATCGGAGTTAAATTCGGAGTGAATTTAATGACACTCTTCCCCCCGCCTCTTGTATTCCTTGCAAGTCATAATAAGGACTTTGACTGCTCCCACTAACCTTAGAAATCTTTAGGAACTCAGCATGCTTAGGGTCAATACTTAACGACCAACAAATTCTAATAGAGAAAACATGAGTCGTTGTAGTTTCTCTTGTTGAGGATTATGTTAGTTTAGGTAAGAAATCTAAGTGCGCCCACAATTAAGCAACAATGAAACTTTTGTAAGAGTAGCATTAGATTTAAGGAGATAAGGTTTGATTGAACAGTGTCGTGATGGAGCGATGTCTTGTACAAGAGGTGTGAATTTAATGACACTCTTCCCCACCTCTTGCAACTATTGCAAGTTATTATTAAGACACTTAATGCTCCCACTGATCTTTAATATCTCTAGAATGCTACAAGAGAAGTTTCAATGAGCTACGTGACGTGGGAACCTATCACATATATGTTAGACTTTATTTGATTTCTTTAATGTCCAGATATCATAAGAAACTTTAAGGACATATTTAATAGAAATCTGATTAACTACATATATGAATAGAGTTCTTCTAAGACCGTAGGCCATATGCGACAAAGTTTAGATACAAGTTGATAGTCTTTCAAATGATAAATGAATTATGTCTGAATATTCCATTTGGAATAAGTTCCACGAATGTCAATGAATGACTTATGATGGACCCATACTTATTCCTTAAGCCAAATAATATTTAGGGCTGTAACGTCATGATTTAAAATCACTTAAAATGAGATTAGATGAATAATCATCCTCATTAACCACGTCATGATTTCTCATGAATTTTGGTTCTAATGGATGAAATTTATAAGTCTCATTTTCCTTTTGTCAAATTCTCGTTAGCATGATGACAAAGGTTGTGAAAAATAAGGTATCATCTAGTTTCATCTTGGTAATGTTTCTATCCAGATATTTAGAACAAATAAGAGGAGAGTTTAAGATAAGTGTGACTTTATGTTGACTATGCAAACCTCACAACCTTCATAACATTGCTTAATTATGATACTGTATTCTGATTAATCTCCAGAATATATAAGGTATCGAAAAGCGTTGTTGGAAGACTGTTCATTATGGTTCTTATAGTCTTAACATTTAATTTTGTCACTAACTCTCATGTTAGTTATTTGTCGAGTTCTGGTAAGGAAACGTATGGAACTAGAGTCAACTAATCATGTGTTAATTGGAATATTAAAATTATCAGACTTAAATATCATTAGTAAGTTTCTATCTAATTAATTTATCCAACTGTTCTTTAGAATAATGGATAGTCTCGTTGCTTATGCCTAATCTAATGACATAATTATGCAGTGAGATTTTCCCTTGAAGAACCTTAACGTTGGGATTAGCACTTGTAATTTGTCTATGGACTTTAGAACAATCCTCTCTTAAGGTTTTAGTGGTTGTAAGGTGAACAACATCTTATTTTCCAGTTTCAAACATTTATTTCTATGTACATATGTTGCTTATCAACACACTCGTTATACTTTGGTACTTTTGAGTGTTATAGCTGATTTATAATGCATCAAATTGTACAAATGAAAACTTAGTATGTAATGTACTGGAAAATGTACTTATTTCCATGCGTAAGCCCTTAACTTTATGGGTCATGGTATTGTACATTATAATATATTCACATATACCACTTAACCATATAATTTATAATTAGTTAAATAAAGACATGCACCTTAGGAGTTCTTGTAATTGTTCCACAATTATAGATTAGTCTTAGGAAAAACTTAATCTGGAATAACTTTAGTGATAGCAATTATGTTAGAGAGTTCTTGATTATCATAAGAGACATCATGTTCGATTTATCCTAATCATCATGCTCTACTTTTCTTCTGTAGTGCCTTATCAGAAGAGAGCAATAAGGTTATCGTGTCTTAAGAGATAATCAAGGATTTAATTTAAGAGCTAATTCTTATAGAAACTTTAAATAAAGCAAAACATTTTAGGCTTAGGAATTAGAGTGGATGAGATATAGATTTATAGAAGAAAAATTATAGTGAGTAAAATTATGGGTACTAAGAATAAGGCAGACAAAATGATCACAAAAATTAATTGAGGATCATTAATATAAGGATCATTATGTGAAGAGGTTGTGATACGTCTATTACTAACATCAAAATAATAGACTACTTAAAATTCTACTTAAACGAAGACAAAACAGCTTTGGCCAGAAGTGTAATCATTTAAGCATATGTGCAAAGTGGTTGTAACAAATCAGCTTTGGCCAGAAATTGAGACAAACACTTTAGTTATGCACTTGTTGAATATGCCATCTATGAATGAATTAGATCAGCTTTGGCCAGAAATAAAGACATTCATGCTTATGATGCACACACAACATAGCTTTTCGTAATACTTGGATGATAAGTAGATGCATCAAGTCAGCTTTGGCCAGAAATGATGCATCAGAAGCTCATTCAAGTAAAGCCATTTTGGTTTCTGTAAAACATTATTTGATCCTCATTAATTAACTAAATAATTACAAAAACCAATAATTTAATAGCAAACCACCCGTTAGCGCGGATCGAACTCCGCGGTGAGTTCGCTGGGGGTTGCGGGGGACAGCGTGCCCCCGCCCGGGGTTCGGGGCGGAGCCCCGAAATTTTTTTTCCTTAGTTCACATTTAAACAGCTTAAAATAATGAGATTTCGAGTCGCAACCACGATTTCGACTAATGACGTTATGGTTGCGAGTCGCAACTACGGTTTCGACTAGTCACGTTATGGTTGCGAGTCGCAACTACGGTTTCGACTACTCACGTTATGGTTGCGAGTCGCAACCTCATGGTTGCGAGGGATGACGTTATGGTTGCGAGTAGCAACCTCATGGTTGCGAGTCATGACGTTATGGTTGCGAGTAGCAACCTCATGGTCTCGACTAATGACGTTATGGTTGCGAGTAGCAACCTCATGGTTGCGAGTAGCAACCTCATGGTTGCGAGTAGCAACCTCATGGTTGCGAGTAGCAACCTCGTGGTCTCGAGTAGCAACCTCATGGTTGCGAGTAGCAACCTCATGTTCTCGAAACTTCCTGTTACAGCTGTTAATTGTGATGACATAACTGAAAATTCGAAATCTAAGGGATTATGGGATATTATTTCCTGTTTTAAAGTGATCTAATTTTATCAACATATTTCGAAAATAATAACTGTTTATCTAATAACAGTTTCGAATAAAAATTAAAAGATAGAATTAGATCAAACATGGAAAAAACACCCATTAATCCTAAATCATTCCAAATCATAACAGAATTTTCGAATTTTCACATGAACATGATGAACCCTAATCATAAAAAATAAAATTCTGGAACCCGAAACCTGAATTTTAATAGTTTTACTAAACAGATTTCGGCTAAAATTATAATCCAGTTAATTCGGTGAACAAAACAATTAATCTTTTCATCGAAATCATGATTTCGAGTCGATTCTTATGACTCGAAACCGGCTGTTAAGGTCATACGGTTTTTAAAGAAAAATTCCGTTTTCCAAGTTTCAATCCCAGAATTATGGATACGAAAACAGAACTGACTAATCAACATATGCTCTGATACCACATGTTGGATCAGTTCTGTTTGTGCATGAAGGAAAACAATATAAATCATACCTGTGACAGCAGATAGTTCAGAGGAGAATCCAGTGAGAGAGTTCGACATGCCTGTCATCTTGATTCGGTTCCTCCTTAGGGTGCTGACTGATGATGGGGACTTAGAAACCGAAAAGGGGTATCGGTTATGGAGAGGAGGTTTCGTGATGATGTTATGGCTTATGGGGTCTGTGAATTGTGAAACTGAGTAACCCTTAAACCTCCACATAACTCTCCTTATATAAGCACCCAGGAGGAAACCTAATTAGTTACTAAGGGTAATATGGTCCATCAACAATTACCAACTAATTAAAATAATAGGTTCTAATATATTTTGATCTCTATAATGTAAATGATTAAGATGGCTATAGATTAAATATTAATACTTAATATATTTAATCTTACAGGGGACACCCTCTACTATCACCAGGGCGATGATGGTGGGCCGGTTAGCGTGTCCGGTTATACACGTTTTCCACACCTAAAATCACTTCCTGATCATCTCTCTCACTGTCAAACCTCCGGCCAGAAACACAGATGATCTGATCATGCCTCACCTCTCCAAACGGTCATACTTTGAACACGGGGCAGGTAGCACACCTTCCTTCCTGAAAGTATAACACATAGCCTTAGTATTATTATCCACAAACGAATCATAGGTTGATGACAGATTGTATCTCCAGCAAGCGAGGATCCAGGATTTTTTTCGGTGGATTTCTTTGCTAGATTCTCACTAATTTTTTCTTTTTTTCTCATACCGAGTGGGTTCATGAGAATCCACAAAACAGGGCTGGATCCTGCGGCTCTGTCACCGGTTCTTTCATGAAGGATTTATTATGATTCCGGTGACCTGAAAAGTGAAAACGACTTCTGTAACGAGTGAATTAATGAACCCTCAAATTTGTTCACTGGAGGATATTAATTATGGGTATGGCGTTGTGCTTCTAGAGGACAGAAGATGATAAAGTTTATTTATATTAAAAACAATATTATAATATGTTTTTATTATTTGTGGAAGGAAGTAGCATAGAAAGTGTAGTTTAATAACCCTCTATGCTAAGAATAGTAGTATAGAAATTGTAGTTTAATAACCCTCTATGTTAAGAATAAAAAAGAACCGTTCACACGTGTTGTTTAGTATCCGACATCAACCCGTGTTCGCGTACGTATCTATGTACTGTCACCCCTCACTACAATATATAATCAAGATGTTTCAACTAACATCATTCTAAAATTAGCAAACTAAAGTCAAGTCCGCCGTACAAAAGTAACTACTACTTCAACCCACTTTTCGATATGGATGATTTGAGCCCGTCTTCTGACCCGAACGCATACGGTTCGGGTTACGCCCAACCCACGAGGAGGAGCCTCTCTGACGGAGTTATACTAGCGTCAGCAAAGCCAAAGAAGCGGGCAGGCAGGACAAAGTTCAAGGAGACGCGACATCCAATTTATAGAGGGGTAAGGATGAGGAATGCGAATAAATGGGTTTGTGAAGTACGAGAGCCCAATAAAAAGACTCGAATATGGCTTGGGACATACCCAACTGCTGAGATGGCGGCTCGAGCTCATGACGTGGCAGCATTGGCATTACGTGGCAACCAAGCTTGTTTGAATTTTGCTGACTCGGTGTGGCGGCTGCCAGTACCGGTCAGCAATGATGCGGAGGACATTCGTAAGGCGGCAGCGGAGGCGGCTGAGGCTTTTAGGCCAAAAGATATGGAAGTGGAGGTTGGTGACAACATGGTAGATGGTGAAGAGATGGTAACAACAAGTGTTGACGTAGAGGAGGCTAGTCATTATGTGGATGAGGAGAGTGTTTATTACATGCCTAGATTAATATCTGACATGGCAGAAGGTATGTTATTGTCACCACCTCGTTGCTTAGTTGGATGGAGTCCGGATGACGTGGAAAGTCCACACGATGACATGTCACTTTGGAATTTCTCGATTTGAAACCCTTTTTGGTTTATACTTTTATTATAGCAACTCAAATTACAATAAATAGTAAAAAAAATTGCTAAAACTATAGAGTTCTGATAATATTTTTTGATGAAAACTTTGTATAGAGTTTTCTTTTAATTTTTTGAATGTATATGATTTACTGGTCATCTTTAAGGTAGTGTTTGTTATGCAGGAATGAGAGGCGGAATGGAATGGGTCATTACGAGGGAATGAAGAAAAGGGTGTTTGGTTGGTCAAGGGAATGGAATCACCCATTCCATAAGACATTCCATTCCCTCAAAATCATTCCATCCACTCCCCCATCTTTTTTTTCATTCCATCCTCCCTTGCACCCTTCATTAACAACACCACAACCCATCACCTTCGCCACCACTCACTACCACTACCACCACCACCGACGCCTATAGCCGCCACCACCCACCCGCCACCGCCACCAACCACCGCCACCGCCGTCACCAACCATCGCCACCACCACCAACCACCGTCGCCGCCAACAATCACCGTCGTCGCCAACGCCGCTCGCCGCCAACCACCGTCGTCGCCAACCACCGTCGTCGCCAACGCCACCGTCGCCAACGCCACCAACCACTGCCGCTACCAACCACCATCGACGGCCTCCGCCACCACCCCCGTCACCTCCACCCATCATCGTCGCCGCCACCACCGATCGCTGCCACCGCCTACAATCACTATCACTGACCACCACCACTCATCGCTGATTTTATCCCTTAATTTTCTTGCCTACCAAACAATACACGATAATAATTCATTCCATTCTCACATGGTAACCAAACAAGACATGGAATGATAATGATCCATTGCATTCCTTTGTCCATTCCATTACCTTGTCCATTCCATTCCCTCGTTCATTCCATTACCCCATACCAAACAGACCCTAAGATTATTTTTTCAAGAATGGGCTTATTCATATCAAGTGTAGAATCAAGCTTTTATCAAAGAATGATATAATTTTTTGTTTGACTAGTAGTTTTATTTTTTCTTTATTCTTTGTTGAGTTATAAAAGTTTGATCTTTTGGTATTAAAGAAGTTAACTCTTGTATTACTTTTTTTGCTAGATGTGTGATTGATTAAAAAGAAAATATACGTAACGCTCCTAAACCAAATATTAATCCATGAGATTTCTAGAAAAGATAACGAACCATCACGAAGATAATCCATTCGTGAAACATCTTGAATCATTGTAACCCATCGTGAATTTTATCATGAGAGATTTGTTTGGTTTTTAAACATGGCTAACAACACATAGAAAAGAGCAACAAAAAAAAGAGAGATGTTATGAATAATTCAGTGCATGACAAAATAGTTGCATAGTAAAAGCGCACAGTAAAGGAAATAATTCGAACGAATTATTATTTATAGGCTTCACCAGTTTTGTTTTTATTTCTTTTCTTTCCTATATAACGTTTGTTTTCGATGAGAATAAAAAGAAGAGAAATCCTAGTTTGTCTAAAGTCACCAGCTTTCACTTTTGGTTGTCACTGAGTCTTACAAAGAAAGGTTGATCTCAAATGAAAGCTTTTAGGCTAGTTTTATAACACGTTATCAGCACGAGCGCTGTCAAACAAAAGCAAAGGAGCTATTACCATACTCAATGTAAGAATTTCATATATTTAAATATATACATATATATAGGTTGAAAGCCTAAGGGTGCACCAGTGAGTTGTAAAACCATACACCTTTAGGATGATCTTTTAGATCCCGTTTCTCCTTTATATAAATGTATATTTATAATATAGTTCTGTGATAAATTAAAATTAGTACAGGGGACCTATTGCTCTGGAGATATAATAATTATGAGACTACTAACATTTATTTATGTACCTAACATTTTTGTTTATGCATCTAATATTTATTTATGCAATATAACATTTACTAACTACAGTGAACTGTTTCAAAACGTATCATGGAAGCCTTAACCAAACGTATGGTGTAAGCTTAAATTTCCTTATTTATATAAGAAACTCACTACTCGAGCTAATCTACACATAAGCTACAACTTATGATATAATTCAACTCATACCCAAAATAACCCATACCCAAACTTTTCTTAGTTCAACAAAACCAACTATTCAAATGGCAAATCTTCCAGTAGCATATGCTGAATCTTCAAATACAGCAAACATTCATCGATTCCTTCGGTTTACTGATTTACCCAATCGTGAGAGGTATCAAAAACTCAAGAATCTTGAATTTTTTTCTATTAGCGGTATTGATTGGTATCAGATGGAAATGTTTGATCCAAGTGGTTTACTGGCAAGATTACTACCACCTAATACGCCCTGGCGTCGTTTCTTCGACATCATAGAACCGTCATACGATGAACTTGTATATGAGTTCTTGTCCACTTTCTATTTCAAATATGATAAAAGTCTTACCGATGAATCTATTCATTTTCGACTTTGTGGACAATCTTATAATATGTCATTAACAGAATTCGCAGTTCATCTGGGCATATATATACAGATGAAGAAGTTAAACAACCTATTTTTACGGAGGCATCAACCTCTTATTCCCCTGAGGAAATGAAAGAATACTGGCTAAGCCATTCATCGAAAGAGTGGTGTAACAATAATAATTCTATGAAATTCATAGACCCTCGTTATCAATATATGCATCGTGTTTTAGCCAACACTATCACGGAGTGCAAGAATAATAATCAACATAGGGTTAGTGCTACCGACCTTTTCCATCTGCATAGTATTTTTGAGCAAGTTCCTTGTAATATTGCCCACGAGCTTGCTACATATCTTTTAAATCAACAAACAAATCCTCTGAGAGTCTTATGGGAGGGTCTTACATTACAAAAATAGCAAAATCATTAGGTGTCTTAAGTAATCAGATTATCCAAGGATTATCTCCACCAAAGGCATCTGGGATTGTAAATTTTAACTCTGTTAGACTAACCCCTGTTCATAATTATATACTAAATCAACCATTCCAGTCGGAGGAAGCTCAAGTTATCTTAGAAAGTACCTCAACACAAAATTTACAACAATCATTGTTGCAGCTTCCTCAACCGTCTTTTTATCAATTTGATCTACAACCACAGCTGCCACCCGTACAAGAACATATTACAACTAACCTATCTCAACCGAACATCTTACAAAACATCTCACCTTTAGTTTTCGAGGAAGATTCAACGATGCAACAAACTTTGTTTGATGAAAACATGATATCCCAAGAGCAGTTAGCATCAGAATCATTTTTGCAATCACCATTACCGCAACAGTTTTTCCAATCACTATTAAATGAAGTAGAACAACTGCCACCAATTAATATAACAGAACCATGTACGGTACCTCAAATGAATCTACCTTCAGATTCAATAGGAGTCGAAGTGGCTAGGTTAAACGATCAGATTCGAAATTTGTCTAAACAAATAAAACGGCTGACAGAAAGAAATAAATGGTTGGAAGACATGCTAAAACAAATAGCTAATAGTATGCAACTAACTCTACCACCTTCACCACCTTATGGTTCTGAGTCTGAATTTGATTCATTATATGATTAATTTCAAATGTAAGTTTGTTCACATCATAATAGACTATCAAATTATTATGATTAAAATTGTTTAATACATACATTCTATTTTGTGTTTTTACCTACAAGTAATACATATATGATCATAAATAAGAAGTTTATGAATCATAATCAGTTGGCATGACCGGTTAGACCACACCAAGTAAAATGATGATGTGAATTGTATTGAAGAACTAGAAGATTCTTCAAGTTGGTAATTAGCATGCAACATTTTCTCTCAAGGGAAATTCATTATTTACCAACCAAAGTAGGGTGAGAATCCCTAAATATTCTGGAAGTGATTAAAGGATATGCATATCCCAACGTGATACCATTTAGTGTTTTAAATCGATGCATCGTCTAAATGGTTATGAAATCCACAACTGAAGTTTGTGTGATTGTGGCTTAGCTAATTTGCTAGCAAGCCTATTAATCCAGATTGATATATTTATTTTGGTAATAACGATGAATTCAATTCCCAAGTTATTAATGCTTATTGGAAGAAAATATTGAACTAAATATAGCTTATGTTTATACAAGAATTACTTTGTTGAGATGATCATTAAACGTCTACTATTGATTACAAAGCCAATGATCATGAGAGGAGCAAAAGTTCAGTTAGGTACATGTAATTTTATATATAGTACCATTAATTCACATCAAGCCAATAAGTTATAGTTCTCCCCATATATTTGGTTTTTGGTCAGTAACCAAATATGTCTGATCAAATATTTTGGTTGTGCAACATATATTGAAACTCATCCACCACACCGCACAAAGATGGGACTTCTAAAAGGTTTGAGAATATGTTGGGTATAAATAATCGTCTATGATTGAATACTTAAATCCATTAGTGAGAAAATTGTTTATGGCTCATTGGTTTTTCACTTTAGTGAATGAATGTTCCTAACATTAGGGGGAGATAACAAGCAGTTGGAAAGTGAAAAGTGAAATGAATTATCATGTCATCTAGAAAGTGAAAAGTGAAATGAATTATCATGTCATCTTGATCCCCGGACTATAATAAACTATAAACTATAATTCATTTACCAATATTAAAGAATAAATTACCAGACGAGTTCACTGACCTAAATAGAGTGACTAAGTAAGTCACATAATCAACTACTTATGCTCCATTTATGTTTGTGTCCCAGAAGGACAACCACATATTTTTCTAATGAGTCTATTGCACACCTGAAGCGTGATAGACTAGTCGATTCCAGTAATTAAATTCCTCGAAAGTTGGAGCAAGTAATTAAGATGGTTAAGTCGAGGTGATATTAAAAGGGTCTCCTGAAGAGACAGTAGACATAATGGTTCAAGAAGAACCTCAGGTACCTGGAAATAAAGAGATCTCGATAAGTTGTATCATGTCTAAGATATGTACGGAATCGAAATGAAAATCGACGTCGTTATACTTTTGTACATGTTGTAGCGCTTAAAATGATTAAATGATGAGAATCAAGATTTAAGATCTGTCTATGAATGAATATTAAGAAATGATTGGCCAAAATAGAAAGACGCAAATAAGGCAGAGTTTAGTTCTCTAATGAATTCTGGACCAACAGCCCATACAACTGAAGTTGTAAAATATGTTGGATACAAATGGGTCTTTTTATGCGAATCATGTGAAAATTAAATAAAGTGATATAAGGCAAAATTGGTGGCACAAGTATTTTCGCAAAGATCTATGACTGATTATGAGGAGACGTATTCTCCGGTGGTGAATGTATTGGCTTTCCAGTATTTAATTAGTCTGGTAATATAAAGAGAACTGATACGTGTCTTATGAAAGTTATGAATTACTGGATACTAAAAGTTTACATGAAAGTCCTCAAGGATTTAATTTATTAAAATCATGTAAAATAAGTTCTCGAGAATGACATGATTGTTGTATACATATTCATATTTGAATACGTTGAATATAATTGGAACTCCTGATGAGTATCCTAAAGCATTTAAGTGCTTATAAGGTTAAGTGGAAATATCTTATGGATATAATTCTTGTGCACCAATAAACATACATAAAATACTTGTACTTGGTGATTATGGTATCTCAATGTACAGTGTATAAGCATGGTACAATATGTATTATACAAATAACACAAGTGTTCAAGACATATTTGCATATGATATAGAAATCAATGAGGAGGTTTATGTAATAGAACTCCTAAGAGTGCATGCACATACATTGTTTTTCAAAGTGGAAAGAAGTAAGTGAATGATTGTAAATGCCTGAAGCTTTGATTTCAAAACCTCATGAATGTATCTTTATAAACTTAAAGAGATAGTATGGATAAAATAGTTGGATTGAGTGTTGTACAACTCATTAGATATTATGATAAAGAACAATATGAGTTTGATAATATCATCCATCTTTATCAAAAGTCCTCTCCTAAAAGTTCACTATAATCCCAGTTTACAGTGATGATATCTAGGCACCATCGAGAGAAACTGTCGAGCTTTTAGAGGGATAATTTTTGAAAGACCTTGATATAATGTAATTATTGTTCGACCTGTAGTTTAGGCATGAGGGTAAGTCCATCTAGAATATATCGGGTCGGTTTTGGTATGAACAAAGCTTATCTTTTATGTACGTTAAAGGTTATTCAGTCACATGTTATAATAGATGACTACTTTGATCTCCTACCAAAGTTGAGATTCCGAGTCAAGAAATATTATAGATAATCACAATTGTGCACTAATATTTCTTGCTAGCTATTCACGCTTATATATATATATATATATATATATATATATATATATATATATATATATATATATATATATCTTGGATGAATTTATTGGTGTGATATCACATGTGTCAAGCAAGGAGACATTAGAATATGTAAAACAAATATTTCAATACATCTAAGGTATGTAAGATATGAATTTATATTTTACTAACCTATCAAAACAAGCTTGGTTAGTTTTGTAAATGCAGGGAATGTAACAAATCACAGTTATGGATCTTATGATATTTATTTATAAGAAGAGGCACTAGAAGGCTCATATGAAGATATACAACTTTGCGAACATAAAGAATTACGCATCAAGGAATGAAGTGGCAAAATATTAACTAAAAGATCTACGCAGAAGGCTTAAACGATACATAATGAAATCAGGGGGAGTATTACAAGTTACACTCTTATATACCACCAAGATTTTTTTGATATACTCGAGATTCTATTAAAGACAATCAAGTCGAGATGATATATGTCCAATCCAGCAATAATTCAACCGATGTTTTCACAAAAGCACTACCTACAGCAACTTTTAGGAAACACGTTCATGACATTGGCATGCGTCACGTACGAAGAATGTGATGCCTTACAAATTGCAACTTGAGGGGGAACTATAGACTGCACTCTTTTTCGCTTAGCTAAAGTTTTTTTTCCCACTGGGTTTTTCTTTAGCAAGGTTTTTAATGAGGCAGTACTTAATTACCCCAAAGTTTGCAAAGTGTCATCCAAGGGGGAGTGTTATGAATAATTCAGTGGATGACAAAATAGTTGCATAGTAAAAGCGCACAGTAAAGGAAATAATTCGAACGAATTATTATTTATAGGCCCCACCAGTTTTGTTTTTATTTCTTTTCTTTCCTATATAACGTTTGTTTTCGATGAGAATAAAAAGAAGAGAAATCCTAGTTTGTCTAAAGTCACCAGCTTTCACTTTTGGTTGTCACTGAGTCTTACAAAGAAAGGTTGATCTCAAATGAAAGCTTTTAGGCTAGTTTTATAACAAGAGAGCAATTAAGATAATATGAATATTTCTTGGATTGTAACAGTATGATCATGAAAAAACTATAGTTTGTGAACAAACTAAAAAATTCCATATCGAACATATGCAATATATACTGCATATATATAGGGGTGTTATTCATGTGGGGTTAGCGGGTTGGGGGGGTTAAAATGTGTAATATGAACCCAGCCCATATTATTATCCTTGTCAAATATTTCAACCCAAACCACATAAAAATCGGGTCATCATGAACACTACCCATTTAACGGGTCCATCGAGCCCGACTATTTAAAAAAAAGATTAACCCGAACCCGACCCATTTTTAAACTGGTTGTATTAGCGAGCCAAAACCTGTTCTTTTTTCATGTTGTGTCAAGAATTGTCGTATATATATTTTTCTTTCGGTTTGGGTTGGTCGGTTCAGCATTATACCAAAAGCAAATGTGTTGAAGGTCCCTTTCCATCGCTGGAAACCAGGGCCGGCTCTATAGGCTTGGCAACCTAGGCACGGGCCTAGGGCCACCAGAAAATAAGGGCCTCCATGTTTTAAAAAAAAAATTATATATACTATATGTATGAATTAGGCCCAAATACGTTTATTTCAAAGCTAAACTGATTTTTCATTCAAGGAGTACAAAATAAATATTGTTTAGTAAACAAATGTCAAGTTTCAAAACTCATTTCGCCTTAATTTCCAACTATTACAACACAACAACCATCGACCTAGTCATCAATATTTAGCGGCCTAAAGCCCCTAAATACAGCCGCAATCATCGTTCCCACTTCCCATCGCAACCTGCTTTCAATTTCTAGGCTAGCGGCTATCACGAAACGAAAAAAGTAAGGGCAATCACCAATTGCGTCGGGATTGGAGGAGAGTTTATCGGCGAAATTAGGGCCTCTACTTCATAGTTCGCTTACGCTGTGTTCCCGAGTTAAGTTAAGGGGAGAAAAGAAATGATTCTCTTATTTTCTTTTCTCTTCTCTCCGTTTCTTTCCAAATTGGAAAGATTAAATTTAGGCAAAAAACCTCTCATTTTCTCTTCTCTTCTCTCCTTTAATGAAACTCTGGAACACAACTAAAAATTATTTCCTTCTAAATCTTTTCTTTTCTCTCATTTAATGAAACTCGGGAACACAGTGCTAGGGTCTCCAAAAACCTAGGAACGGCCCTGCTGAAAACCTTGGAGTCCTCATCCTTTCCTGATTGGGTCAAGGCTTGACTCCCTTACTCTAATACACATTAGCTTCTTTTGTCTTTATATTTTGTCTTCGCCCCTTTCATTAGGGTTTAACTTATAGACTCTAAACTTCTTGGACTGGTCCTTAGGAGAGGGCGGGTTGTCGTCTCCTATCCTTCTAGGAAGCGAGTTTCAACCAACCTTGTCTCTAGTAGCATTAGAGCAAACTATAATCACATTGGGTACCGATTACCGAAGGAATGGATGAGGTGGTGGACCCTTTCACAACGATAAAAGGACTGAAGGTTACGAAGGTTTAATATAAGGAACGTGTTTCATTTGAATCAATTAATATATTATTAATATTATTTATTATTTGCCGTTCAGAAAAAAAAAAGTTAGTTGTTTAATTCATGGGTAGCTAGTGATTTTATTTGTTGTTATTCAAGTAGAAAGTACCAAGAACATCACTCATCATGAAATCATTCTTCTTTAAACACATTAAATTATGAAGTATTTATTTATATCAACAACCGAATCACCTAAAACGCATTGGTAGTTTTTAAGACCAATTTTTTCTATGAGCTTAACATTTGTGTTCACTTACTATATGTAGACGATGCCATGGTTATGGGTGAGTGGTCGAACTTTAATTTTAAAGCTTTAAGGAGGATCTTACGGATATTTCGTTTGTGTTCGGGTTTGAGGATCAATATCCTTTTAAAATCAACCCTTTTTGGAGTCGGGAAGAACATGGAAGTGGTTCGGGACCAAGCTATTCGATTGGGGTGCAAGTCGGGTGAGACGCCTTTTAAGTACTTGGGCATCCAAGTGGGTGGAAACATGAACCGTATTAATAGTTGGGATCCGGTGGTTCAAGTGTTCAAAAAACGTCTTTCGACGTGGAAGGCTCGTATTTTATCCATGGGGGGGGGGGGAGATTGGTGCTTGCTAAATCTGTTCTAGAATGTATACCCACTTATTATTTTTCTCTTTATAAAGCTCCGGTGGCCGTGATCAACAAGTTAGAAGGTTTAGTAAAAAGATTTTTGTGGGGAGGAAATGATGAGATTGGTAAAATTCATTAGGTGGCTTGGGATAAGGTTGCTAATTCAAAAAAAGAAGGAGGTTTGGGTTTAAACAGATTAGTTGATTGCAATAGTTCGATGCTGCTGAAGTGGCTTTGGAGGTTCAAGAATGAAGAGGGGTCACTCTGGAAAAGAGTCATTGAAGCCCTACATGTCTCGAATAGGAGGTGGGATGTCTTTTCGTGGAACAAACAATCGACGGGGCCTTGGAGCAAACTTGTGAAAGTGGGTTATGCGCTAAAGGTTCAGGGGGTTAGCTTTGTTAATATGATCCGCGGGTCAGTGGGTAATGGCCTTGACATTAGATTTTGGTTGGATACTTGGATAAATGATGAACCGCTGAAAGATTTATTTCCGAACCTATTTCGTCTAGAAAAAAAATAAGTGGAGTAAAGTGTGTGATAGAGTTGGTCATGATGCTCAGATAGGGGTGATCAATTGGGAATGGAAAATGTATCCTAGCTCTAGTAGTGAAGTAGCAGAACTGTTGGAGTGTCATAGAATGGTGTCGGCCATTCGGCTTGGGGATAGGAAGGATGTTTGGAGATGGAATGTTGGTTTTAGTTGTCCATATACGGTAAAGGAGGCTCGGTTGTGGTTGAGTAGGAAGGGTCCGATTGAGGAGGGATTTAAGTATAAATGGTGTAAATGGTTACCAAGTAAATGTAATGTGTTTATGTGGAGGGCTAATTTGGATATGATTCCGACGAAGCTTGCTCTTATTCGGAGGAACATCAATGTTGGTGAAGGTTTGTGTACTTTTTGTGGCGAGGTGGTAGAAACTACGGAACACATTTTTACGGCGTGCCAGTTGGCTAATGGTGTATGGAATGGTATTGTGTCTTGGGTTAGAATTCCCCCGGTGTTTGTTTTTTCTGTTAAAGATATTTTGGAACTGGTGGAGCATCTGAAGGTTTCGACTTCGAAGGCGGAGGTTCTATTTGGTATTTTCGTTTTAACTTGTTGGAGGATTTGGGTAGCTAGGAATGAAGCTTTATTTTCTCAGAAGAATGCTAATGTGGCGAGGATAGTGGCGGATATTAAATCTTTTGGGTTTCTTTGGTTTAATAGTAGATCGAAGAAGGGTGGGTTGGTTTGGAAAGATTGGTGTAATTTTGATATTACTTGATGTATTGGTTTGGTGGTTATCTCTAGCTTAGAGATATCCCGCTTTGTTGTTAATGAAGTTCACCTTTCAAAAAAAAAAAAAAAACTTATATACACATGAAATATATTTAAAAATTTAAATAATAGATTTTAATAATCTCAGGCCGGCAACGGTCTCAACTTCGAAAATTCTCACTGGTGGTCCCACTTTTTCACATATTGTAAACCATTGGACCTTTACTAACACCATTGTTACAGTGATGACGTGTCATATAATTTAGACTGGGCTAATGGGCTGGGCTTCAGATTTAGTGGGCTAGCTACTGAACTGGGCCTGAGGTTTACTTATTGAACCCATTTGTGCATAAACATCCATTGTTTCATCATCGATTACAAACATTGCCATGTCCATAACATCTTTGTTACTAACTAGCCGCTTCAATCTACCATCACCATCAGGTATGCAACAATATAGATGAAAATATTTGGAATTGTATGAACCATATTCCATTGTATAGTCCACTAGCTCAAAAAAAAAAAAAAAGATAGTTTATCAACATCTAAGCTTAAAAGTGTCGATTTTCCACCAACATACCTCATATTTGGAGTACTAGCTTCGAATGTCCCACGCTCGTTTAATCTTTGCTCGGTTTTAGAAGAGCGGAGAAGATTAGGGTTTGTTCGTCGTTCATAGGATATGGCGTTTGAGATTAGGGCTTGATTTTTTTTTGTCTGATCGATTATGTGTATATGTTGGTTCATAGCCATGTGGCTATGAACATGACACATATACAACTTCATGGCAACGTAACTGCCACAATTTAAATCATATGACATATCAACATGACACATCATCACTGTGATAACGGTGTTAGTAAAGGTCCAATGATTTACAACATGTGAAAAGATGCGACCACCAGTGAGAATTTTTAAAGTTTGGACTGTTGCCGGCCATTGGAGAATAGTTGAGATTATTAAAATCCATTATTCCAAAAAAAAAATAATAATAAGATGACACTTAGGTGCTGTTTGTTTTTGAAGAGGTAAAAGGTCTGCACTCTGCGAACCACATCTGCAAACATCTGCAAGAGAAGATGTGGACCAAAGATCTACAGTTAGCAAGGAGAAGACTGTTTGTTTTTTTTACTTCTACAAAAACCCTTGTTCTCTTCTCACAACACACACAACACAACACCTCTCTCTCTGCCTTCATCTACCACCACCACCACCACCACCACAACCATCTGCCACCACCTCCTCCACCGTCCACCTGCCACCACCACAACCAACAACCACCGTCAACACCTGCCGCGAAGCCAAGCACCACCGCAAACCCTAGCCCCCACTCCAAGAACCCACCTCTGCTCTCTCTCAAAATCAGGCCACCGGAGACGTCGAAGAGAGAGATCGACAAAGAGAGGGAGACGTCGGAGAGAGAGAGATAGATCGACAGAGAGAGAGAAACACATGAGAGAGAGAGAGAGAGACGCAGGAGAGAGAAACAGAGCCGACCACCACTCCTTGGTGGCGACACTCGACGATTGCGGCAGCGGAGGTGGAGGGAGATGGTTCAGGTCAGTTAAGAGTGGGGGTGGAGGTGGAGGTGGAGGAGATGGGTGTCGGAGGAGGTGGGGTGTCGGAGGAGGTGGTGTGTCGGAGGAGGTGGTGTGTCAGAGGAGATGGGTGTCAGAGGTGGAGGTGGTGGCGGAGTGGAGGTGGGCGGTGGAGGAGGTGGTGTCAGAGGTGGAGGTGGTGGCAGAGGAGGTGGTGTCGGCTAGAGGGAGAAGAGAGAAAGATGAGAAGAGGGAGAAGAGGTTTGAAGACTTGGGTTGATGTCTGCGTGGGGAAGAAGTGGGGAAGATGTTTTTAGTGAGAAACTCTTCAAGAAAACAAACAAGCTGCATGACCCAAAGGTCTACGTGCGTCTGCGCGACGCAGACATAAATGCTCAGAAGAGCTTTTGCCCAAAAAACAAACACCACCTTAGACTATCAACACATGTACTTTGAACGGGGATTATTTTTTTCGTATACTTGATTGTCGTGGGTCATAAAGATTGATGAGTGGAGTCAAACTTGAGTTATCTTGTGTTATATTATTTATATATTGTATTTCTTTTATGACATTTCGTTTTCACTAATTATTGTCCTATATTTATTGTCAATAAATTTGTAGCACAATCGTTTGAATTAAAGTAATTCACTTATATGCGATATAGTGTTTAATGTGCATGGCTTCGATTATATACACATAAACTATAAAATATATATAAAGATAAATATAGATATAGATATGGATATTAAATATAGATATAGATGGATAGGATCTTTTTATTTATAAAAAGTACTTGTATTTTTAACTATCTGACTATGTTATAACAGGCCAATTATATACGTTACATTAGTTTGAAGTTCAATATGTCCCAATGGAAAAGGAAGTTAGTTGAATAAATATTTAATTGTGACAATAAACTAAGAAGACGTGCTTTGATATGCATATGTAGGTATCTTATAAAACATAGGAGGTATCTGGTTCGTTAGAATGCAATAAATTTCGTTAACTTAATTTTTAACAAAAACATATTCGGTAAATTTGATATGTTTAGATATTGAATTAAATAGATAACATTTTTAACTGAATGAAACATCAAATTAGTCTAGGTGGTAATTTGGGTTGCCTTCCTTAGTGGAGACACAACTTCAAATTTAGTTTGGGCTATTTTTAAGGGACATCTGGATAAATGGAAGAATCCGGGCTTTAATCCAGAGTTTGAACCTGACGGGGGACGAGAGTTTACGGATTTCATCCAGTTCCCACGCATCGGGGGCATGGTCTCATGGCTGTCAAGAAGTCGACCTTGGATATAGCCCCGAATAGAGTGTTTACACGTGAGATTTTTTGTCGTTAAAAAAAGAAACAAATTGAAACTCGTCAACATTTCTTTAAAAGTGTAAATGAACTCAAATAAAGAATAGGGAATTAAAACAAAACCAAAATATCTAGGATGAGTATTTAAGTATGGGATTAGTTTAAAATTTTCATGGGTATGAGACGTGTATTTTCTATTTTGTTTTTATTCTATTTTGTTATTGGTAATAGAATAATTTACTAAGTTTCTATTATTTCTTATTTTCTTAGGTAATGAAAATTATATAAAAAAAACATTGATGACGGGGGTAGCCCAAGACTAAATAAAGTGACTAAATATGCAAATGCTTAAATGGTTAAACGGTTCAATGGTTAAAAAGAGGTAAGATGGGAAAAGCGAGGAGGAAACAGTGGCCAGTCACATCCGGAGCTTGCTTCACCAACCCACGGCCGCAAAAGAAAAGCAGGTCTGCACAATGCACGCTATTACCCAGGGGTCAAAAGCCTTCAACCCCCAAAAGGGGAAACCCTCCACTGCAAGCAGGATTACTAGTCTTGTACATACTACTTTGGGAGATGTCTTCCCTTATAAAAAGACACTTCATTTACTCCAGAAGACATCCCTGATCAGCTGAGATTCTCTAATCTCTGGTCATTCGTGTGGAGTACTTGCTTACGTCCAAGTCACTCCTTATCACATCCACCACACACATTCTGTTTGCTCTCACTTCTGGATCTGAGAACATCTCAGAGAAAGAATCTTCAGCAAATAACAACTACGAACTAGTAAACCTCCTTCCACGTCTTGCAAACGTGGGGGGACCCCGCGACCTGCGTTAGGCAAGGTTGAACCCTTCAACCTTTTTGCCTAACCAACTCAGCTACCATCTTTGGTCTCGTGTTTGTTGCATCAACAAGTTGGCGCCCACCGTGGGGCTACGCCGCTATTTCTTCTCAAAAAAGACCTAGTAGTGTAGCTCTCTTCACTTAAAGTCACCATGTCTGAAAGTGGATCTCCGGGAGAAGTAAATCAGATTCCAAACACTTCCACCCCGGGTAGTGGCCAAGCTCATGTGGCTATACCAACATCTTTCTCGACTCCGGGGAGCACACCCGAGTTCCTTACCTTCAACACACCAACTCCGTCCAAATCTGGGGTTCCATCTCCCAATGTCGGTGTATCTGACACCCCAGCACGTGTTGAACTTACCCCCGAGGGGGTCGCAAATAATTTCCTTGAGTTAAGGTCACTTCTTAACCAGCATGTGAGTAAAGAAAGGGAAAAGGGTATAAGGATTCGTTTAGACTATGACGAACCTGAACCAACGCTGTCTCCCGGACCACCCCTACCTCCTTTTACCACAAGAAGTGAGGCTAGTCCCAGCAACCCTCCAAACCCTCACCCTTGTCTGTCCACTATGACAAATCCTACGGTGCATCCTATCCTCTCTTCCCAACCGATTACTAGTGGTGCTCCTTTGGGACACGAGCTAACACTTGACCAGCTCCTACAATCCCCAGTAACAAGCTATCCAGCTTCTGTAACAACCTCATGGGAGCAAGCTCTGTCCGTGCTCCCTTTAGCACGAAGTGCTGTTATGAGCACTCCTCTCGGAATAAACTGCTCGGTTGGTCCAGGAAGCCTTCAAGGCTTCAACCTCATACCCAATATGATGACCCAGATGATGGCCAACTTCCCGTGGCAACACTTCATTAATCAAGTGTTAGCCACTCAGGGGAATCACGGCAATAATAACAATATAGATACAAGGACTGAAGAGGACTTGGCTAAACCCTATAAACCAAGTAACCTTCCATGCTTCTCAAGGCAGATAGCCGATTATGATTTCCAATCAAAGATCAAGATGCCGTCCCACATCAGAACGTATGATGGGACTGAAGATCCTGAGGACAATCTCCAGATCTTCACTGGTGCAGCCCGAATAGAAAAATGGTCAAACGCTGAATGTTGCCTAATGTTCATGCAAACTCTTGTTGGATCCGCCAGAATCTGGTTCAACGACCTACCTGCTCAAAGCATTCGAAGCTTTGATGACCTCAGCAGGGGTTTTCTGGCAAACTTCTCCCAACAAAGGCGATATGTCAAAGACGCGACAGTAATCTTCCAGAAAAAACAACGTGATGATGAAAGTCTTCGAGCATTCATTGAACGATACAAAAAGGAAGGTCTGACCTATGTAGGGGCAGACGAGAAAATGAGAGTGGCTGGCTTTATGAATGCCATAACCTCTAAATACCTCACACGAGATTTCAACAAGTCTCTGCCCAAAACCTTGGAAGAAGCCCTTGAAAGGGCCGAAGCTCACATTCGGGGAGAGGAAGCTGTAGACATCAAGGAACAAAGGAAAAGAGGATCCGGCTGGCGAAGCAATAGCCCAGCTAGAAAGAGGGGAAACTTCAACTCCTATGACAGGCGGCCAAAGGGTTCAGACCCTCGAAGGTCTGAAGGTCGGAACCCTTCAAGCAGAGAAAAAGGCATAAGTTTCACTCCCCTCACAAAAACCCCTCAAGAAATCCTGGCAACGGAAGAAGTCAAACAAAACTTTACACCTCCCAGGCCTCTCCCCAAAAGCAGAAAAAATGAGAACTCCACGCAGTTCTGTGAGTTTCATGAAGAAAAGGGTCACCACACCAATGATTGCTTCCAACTAAAAAAGAGAATTGAAGAGGCTGTTAAGTCAGGAGAACTCGCTCATTTGGTAAAAGGAGTTCGAGACAAGATGGCTGAAGGCAAGGGAAAGGAAGTCAATATGGTATATTCTGATTAGGGGTGAGCAAATTAACCACCATAACCGATAACCGAACCATAACCGACATAACCGAACCACTAATAACCGATAACCAATATAACCAATGGTTATGGTTATGAAACTTTGTATAACCGCTCAATCGGTTATGGTTATGGTTATGAAGCTTTGGTTAACCGAATATAACTGAAACCGAACCAAAGTTGTGATGTTAACTTTATATAATAGATTTGTGTTTTATAAAACCATATAGAGGGTTTTTACTAAGATAATAGTATGTTAGTAACAAAATGATCTTGATGTAGATGTCATTTATTTTGATAAAGAACTAAGGTGTTATGACCATAATTGTTTTTGTTTGAGAATTACCTTATTAAAAAGAACTCTAAATCGGTAGTTTAACCAAAAAGTTTAGTCTTCGTTATCTTATAAAATAGGCTCAAGCTAAGTTCAAAAAGTGCACAACCCTATTTTATTTCAAACGTTGCTTGGTTACGTAACCGAAATTAACCAAAACCGAACCATAACCGACTTCATAACCGCTTAACCATAACCGAAGTTTGGTTATGGTTATGGTTACCAAAACTCCATAACCGAACTAGCGGTTATGGTTATGGTTAATAGTAAAAACCGACCCAAACCGAACCATGCACACCCCTAATTCTGATGAAAAGGTTCCTCACAAGAGGCAGCGGTTGGAAGCCTGGGAGCTTCAGTGTGTCTGCTTCCCCCCTACGAAGAAGGACCCACTTCCCAGTCCTCTCGTGGTAGAAGCCACCGTGGGAACAATGCAAACTTGTAAGGCATACATAGATACTGGGGCAGCCACTGAAATCATGTTCGAAAAGTTCTTCAACCGTTTAAGTAATGAAGAACGTTCAAGGCTTCAACCTTCTGGAACCTCTATAAAAGGTATCGCTGACATACCCCTCAAGCCTTTGGGGCAGCTAACCCTTGATGTTCGTTTTAGCGAAGGATTAAAAGAAAGAACCCAATCATTAACCTTTGTGGTTATCAACATCCCCTCAAGCTATGACGTGATCATCGGGAGACCTGGACAGTGTGCATTTTACATGGCAGTGTCTGTTGGCCATGGTACGGTTAAATTTCCTACCGAAAGGGGCATAGCAACCCTTCAACCCTCACAGGAAGCTTACATGATTGAGGATGAAAGCTCAAACAGCGAAGAAGACAGGCAAAGGTTGGTCGTAAACCCTAAATACCCTGAGCAACGGATAAGGGTCAACCCAAACCTTTCTCAGGAGACCCTTTCATACCTTGAAAAGCTGCTAACACATTACAGTGATGTATTCGCTTGGTGTCCAGAAGATATGACCGGGATCCCTCGGAACATTGCCGAGCACGAATTAAGAATACCACCGGATGTCAAGCCGGTGGTCCAAAAGAAAAGAAGCCCGGCACCCGATAGAAGTCTGGCAGCCTGCCAAGAGGTTGAAAAGCTTGTGTCGGCCGGCATCCTCCGAGAAGTCAAGTACCAATCATGGGTTGCAAACCCGGTTATGGTCAGAAAACCTGACAACTCTTGGAGAATGTGCATAGATTTTAAAGATCTTAACAAAGCTTGCCCTAAAGATTGTTACCCACTACCGGAAATTGATCTCAAGGTCGATTCCCTCACAGGATACTCGTTTAAATGCTTTCTTGATGCATACAAAGGCTATCACCAAATCCTCATGAAGAAAGAGGATGAGGAAAAAACAGCCTTTCACACGGACAAAGGGATCTTCTGTTATCAAAAGACGCCTTTTGGCCTCAAAAATGCAGGAGCTACCTACCAACGACTCGTCGACAAGGCCTTCGAAAGCCAAATTGGCAAAAACATGGAGGCATACATTGACGACTTGGTGATTAAAAGCAAGATGGAACATCAAATGCTTGACGATATTCAAGAAACTTTCAAGAACCTCAGAAAGGTTAACATGAAGCTTAATCCGGAAAAATGCTCATTTGGATTCGAGGAGGGAAAATTCTTGGGTCACATTGTTGGAAAGCAAAGCATCAAAGCCAACCCTAACAAAGTGAAAGCCGTCCTCGAAGCTAAACCACCAAGAACCAAGAAGGAGGTTGAAAGCTTAAATGGGAAGCTTGCAGCCTTGAAGCGTTTTACCTCAAAATTGGCCGAAAGATCTCTGCCCTTCTACAAAACGCTCAAGAACTGCTCAGACAAGAAGGATTTCAAATGGACTGATGAAGCTGAAGAAGCTTTCAATCAAATGAAGCAACATTTAGCTTCCCTACCAGATATTGCAGCACCAGAAACCGGGGAGGTAATATCGGTGTACCTTTCAATCGCTGACGAAGCCATCAGTGCAGTCCTCACCATTGAGCGGGACAAGGCCCAGGTACCCGTTTATTTTTTCATCAAAACTCTAAAATTAGCTGAAACTAAATATCCTCCCCTCGAAAAACTTGCCCTAGCTCTAGTTCAAACCAGTGTTGTAAAAGTCGCTAGGCGGTCCCTAGTCGGCCGACTGGGGAGTTGGGAGTAATCGGAGTACTCGGAGAGTACTCGGGGAGTACGCGGACATGGTAAATATAAAGAAAATTAATTGTTATATATTATTTATGTCTTAAAATAAGCGTAATTCATGTCAACTTAGTATAATTTAAAATGAAACATGTTTAAAGTTCAAATATTCTGAATACAAGTCCGACTAGTCTGAGTACAAGGCCGAGTAGTCCGAGTACAAGGCCGAGTAGGCCGATTTTGACCAAGTTTGACCGATTAAAAGTCAACAAACCACGTTGACCGCCTAGACCGACTAGGCCGACTACGTCCGACTACGTCCGACTAGGCGCCGACTAGGCCGACTAGGCACCGAGTACTCCGAGTAATCCCGAGGCCGACTAATTGAGACCGCCTAGGAGGAAGTCGCCTCGGAGGGGGTCCGAGGACCGAGTACTCGCCGAGTACTCGGCCGAGTAATCCGACTTTTACAACACTGGTTCAAACAGCTAGAAGGCTTAGGAGGTACTTCCAAGCACATCCTATACAAGTGGTCACTGACCAACCTGTCAAGAATGTGCTTGAAAAACCTGAAAACTCAGGAAGGCTAGCAAAATGGGCAGTGGAACTGGGTGAGCACAACATCACCTATGTCCCACGAAAAGCCATTAAAGCTCAAGTTCTGGCCGACTTCCTTGTGGAAGTCCCAAACCAAACAATTGACGAAGTAAACACCACAACCACTGAACCCTCCAACCCTGAGGCCTGGAAATTATTTACTGGTGGGGCTTCAAGCGCTGAAGGGTCAGGAGCTGGTTTAGTTCTAATCAACCCTGAAGGGTTAGAATTCACATATGCTTTCCGTTTTAATTTTCAGACCACCAATAATGAGGCTGAATACGAGGCACTGATCGCCGGTTTAAGACTGGCCAAAGAAATGAAAGTTCAGAAGCTTGAAGTGTTCACAGATTCATTGCTAGTCTCAAGCCAAGTCAACGACAGCTACATTGCTAAAGAACCCAACATGAGAAGATATAAAGAGAAATCCAAGGAATTGATGAACACCTTCCAAACATGCAGCATCAAGCAAATTCCAAGGTCCCAAAACAAAAAGGCCGATGCCTTAAGTAAATTAGCGTCCCTCACCTTTGCCCACCTCACTAAAAAGGTGTTGGTTGAAGTGTTGAAGGCTCCATCGATTGATGAATTGGAAGTCCAAGATGTAGTCACTGAGGAAGATCCAAACTGGATGACTCCCATCAAAAAATTCCTTCAAAATGGTGAACTACCCAACGATCAAATAGAAGCCGAAAGGGTTAAAATCAAAGCAAGACAATATGTGTTACAAAGAGAAACCCTCTACAAAAGGGGTTACCTTGCCCCCTTGCTAAGATGTGTTGGTCCTGAACAAAGCAAGTATTTGATCAAGGAAATACACGAAGGAGTATGCGGAGCTCATTTTGGAGCTAGGTCGGTGGTTGCAAAGCTCATGAACCTTGGATATTTCTGGCCCTCGATGCATCGTGACACCATTGAGCAATTGAAGAAATGTGATGCTTGTCAAATCCATGCCCCAATCCCAAGAAGTCCCAAACATGATCTTGTTCCATAACATCGGCATGGCCATTCCATAAGTGGGGAATGGACATTGTTGGGCCTTTCCCTCCAAGCAAAGGAGGAGTAAAATTTTTGTTAGTAGCAATTGACTACTTCAGCAAATGGCCCGAGGTTAAACCCCTTGCAAAGATCACAGGAAAACAGGTCATAGACTTCGTTTGGGAAAACATCATCTGCCGCTATGGGCTGCCGGGAGTGATCGTCACTGACAATGGAAAGCAATTTGCTGAAAAACCTTTCAGCCTTTGGTGCAAAGAGTACAGGATCAACCAGATCTTTAGCTCAGTGGCTTACCCGCAATCAAATGGCCAGGTTGAAAGGGCCAACCGAAGCATAGTGGAAGGCATCAAGACGAGATTAGGAAGATATGAAAGCAATTGGCTCGAGGAATTGCCTAGTGTTCTATGGGCAATTAGAACAACCGAAAAAACAAGCCACAAGAAAACGCCTTATAGCTTGATATTTGGATCCGAGGCTGTAATCCCTGCTGAAATAGGAGTTGTAACCCAACGAATTGTCAACATAGATCCCGAAACAAACCAACAAGAGACCATGTTGAATTTACAACTCCTAGAGGAAGCACGAGATCAAGCCGCAATACAAGAAGCCAAATACAAACAAAAGATGGAAGCCTACTACAACAAAAAGGTTAAGAATGAACGATTCAAACCAGGGGACCTAGTCCTCAGAAACAGTAACACCTCGAATTTTTGTGTCCAATAATGTGTTAACACGTGTCTTTTGATTACACGTGGCATTGATATTAAATAAAGGACTAATATTGACAAACCTTGAAAGTATATAAATTCGAGGGTTATAAATGTCAATCGAGGGTAAATGTACTGAATAGTAACCCTAAATAATGCTTGTACCTTCAAACGAATAAATCATGGATTGTACGGAAGCGAAACGCGGAAGAAAGTGAGAGATTACAAGCTACAGGGGTTAACTGTGTCAACATGTTTAATTATACCTCTAAGTGACCCTTTAACGCTCCTGAGGCTTTGTAACAGTATTATACGCTCACAAGAACATATTGTATAAATTCCGCGAAGTTCCGTTTTAAAACGAGAAAGTTATAATCAAATTCGTATGAGAACGGTTAAAAGCGTCAACTATGAAAGTTAAGGCTTTCTGAATAATTAATAAACTAAATGGGGACTTAACAACGCGGGTAAATAACACGAGGTCCTTAGTTGTAATTAACCGAGGGCCAAACCGCAAAGTTACCCTTTCAAACCCGAAAGGTCAGGTAAATCATTTCGAAAGATTTCGTTATTAGTTACCAGATTCTGATATCATTACAAAAGATTTAAAAATCCTGAAATTTTAACCTCTCGCGACCCGCGTAAGGGATTGGGTTAAGTTGAGGCGGGCCGCGAGCCACCTAAGATACGCGTCTGATCTTTACACATCAGGCGACCCGCGTAAAAGCAGCATGGATTCTCCATGCGGGCCGCATTAGACGCCCAGATGCAGAATGTTTGTAGTTTCTTGCCTTTTGAGCTTGTGAACGATCAAAACGCCAATAAATGAGGCATGGGCACCCTATACTCGACCCATAGCTCTATGGGGCACCTGCCCATCATCCATGATCAGTGTAGGTTGTTGTGTAATGATCTTGAGGGCTTTGTTGCACTATAAATAACCACATTGAGCTCATAACATTCACACAACTCAAACACTCAACTACTGATCATTCTAAAGCTCCCAAGCATTTCTTCTCTGCTCTCTAAGCAAGATACAACTTCTGTAAGTTGTTCAAATCCATTTTGGTCTTATATTTCCATAGATTTAGTTTATAAACTCAACCGTCGTAACTAACGGTTGTCATAACAATAATTCACAAATGGTCCAGTGAATTGTCGGATCAAAAGTAGTTTTGAGTTGGTATTTATGTGGGTAATAAACCCCTAAAAGGGTTCCCTCTGATCACCACTCTAACTATGTCAAATATCGAGTCAAACGCGCACTTAAAAAGTCAACAGAAAGTCGTTTTGCCATTTTGTACATAATCTGTAATGTATATGCTATGAAACCTGTTTTGACAATCATAAAACATGATAATAAGTATGTAAACTTGTTTACGCTCGTTTGAATCGACCAATTGCTATATTGACCAGGTTCGGAGCCGAATGTCGCAAAAGTTTGACTTTTGCTTTGACTTCAGTTCTGACCCGTTTTAGTGAGGTATAGATATGCCTTAGGACTCTCTTAGGACCAGGTTACATGATGGTATAAACCTCTGTGATCGGTTCATGAGTTATCCGAGTCTTTTGCGCATTTCCGTTAATCGCCTAAAAGTTGACCGTAACGCTATTTTGAAAATAAAACGAATATTTCGGACACGTGAACGGACCAGAACCTTGCTTATTAAATTATAAGCATGTCCTTAAAGTTTCACGTCAATCCGAGGTCTAGAATGAGAGTTATGCTAAATAGCGCAATAAAAGTAAACTTTTGTAATAAACGGCGCAATTAGCATAACGCCTATCTAAACTAAGAATTCGTCACCAAAACTTTTACCCACTGTATTAAAATAATATTTTGGGAATTTTAAAGATTTTTAATAATTTTTACCTCGCTCATAACCTGCGGTTATGGCTACGGTTCGGTAAATACCGAATATGCCCTTTTCGGCCAAAACTTGAGTTCTACAAGGTCTTTTGACCCGTTCCAGTTGCTACTGATTTTAAATAATAAATAAAGTATTTTAGACTTTATAAACTGTTCAGGAAACTCGGATTTCCTGTAGAACTCGAAAAGCTCTTTAAAAGTCTTTAAAATGACTGGAAACCCCCTACGGGGCATAATATTAACTTAAACTCGTTACGGGCATCACGGAAGGTATCCTACTGACACCACAACCTCTTTAAGGCATATTCACTTAGGAAATAAGCGTAAGACTCTCATGGTTAACCGTTTCGCCTATTGCGCGCACGGTTCGGCTTATGAAACTAGTTTTCATAAATTAGCCGATACGGGTCGAACTATATTATTTTGACCCCAAAATCCAGAGTGTGAACCTTGAACCCATATAAAACAAGTCTCTGAACTTGTTTGGGGCAGAATCACATTCCATTCTCGGTTTTCGCCTTTCACGCGATTAAACCATATTTATATTCCGGAACCAACCGGTCTAGGCTACGGCCAATATAAAGACCCGTTAGGATTCTAAGAGGTTAATTAAAACCTTCGTTCCAGATTAGGAGCCCAGTAAAAGCTATCGGCGATTTAATCAAATTAAGGAATAATACTTGCAAAGGTAAATACTTTAACTTATTTCCCCTATACGGGCTTGGGTTACGGTATGTTAATACCGCTTGATTGAGCATTATATTTTTCCATCGCTTAGGTGGTTAATTAAATAATATGATCGGCTCATTTAAACAGTTTTGTTTCTTAAAAGCCTTTGGGGGGTTTAATGACCGTTGTCCTGGATATCCTTGGCATCATTTTACGAAATGGCCACGACCATCGACATCCCGGTGTAGGCGTACACCCGGTATATATTGTCGACATTAAATTAAAAGACGTAGCCGTTGGTTTTTATACTACGGTTTTACGCAATGTGGTGTGTCTATAAATCTTTAACCCGGCACGACCCGGGCTACTGAACGCATAAAAGAACATGTAAAACGTTCACAAGATTATTATGATTTTCCCAAGTTATAAAAGAGTTTGTGCCTTGTGCATTCAAATCAATTTTAAATTAACATTTTCAAATGTGTCAGTTGAACGTATTTACCAGTGTAAACTGACGTATTTTTCCCCAAAAGATTAAGTGCAGGTACTATACGAAATGGGCTGGTAATAGCTTCCTAGGCATCACGAATAGTCTCGCAAACTCGATGCCGTATCTGAATCAACAATATTTATTATTATTTTGATCCGCTGTGGATACATTCGACTTCTGTAATACATTTGATATTATCACCAGAGGTTGAAGTATATATTTATCTTTAAAGCTTCCGCTGTGCATTTATATAATTGTGTGGTTTGACTATATTGTTGCCAACATCGTCACGGTAATCCCCCACCGGGCCCACCGGTGATACAAGTGGAAAACGGGGTGTGACAGGTTGGTATCAGAGCCAACATTGAGTGAATTAAACACTATCCTAATGTGTTTAATCTCAATGACACAATTGCACATACTTGAGTCTAGACAAGAACTTAGGACAAATTCGAATTGTTATTCCAATTTTGTCTTTTTCTTTTATTATTGGAATTTAAAGTTTTATAAAGCAGGAAAAATGCCGCCCGTAATATTCCGAGGAAGAGGAAGGGGAAGAAGAGGCAGAGGAGATATCGTGACACATCACGATCACGAAGCTGGACCGTCAGGTACAAGACCTCCTTCAATGACAAGGAGCGAAGAACCACAACGACGAAGTGATCTTTACGAACCCGCGAGGCATTCCACCTCGCACAGCTTGACGCCATCCTACCGGCACTCCTTTGGGCCAAACTCAGAAAACGATCCCAACAACCCACAACCTTCCTTCATACCTCTACAACGTTCGGTATCGCACCGGAATTATGACGACCCTACTCCATACTTCATAGGTCAGTTTAATCCAGCTGACTACATACAGGAGCCTTCAGGTTTTGTTCCACTAGGGCCACAAGATCACTTCTCCGAGGATCATATGGACGAAGATACCGATCCAACAGAACCTGCTCGTGGTACGCCCACGCATCCGATAGAAGTCTCTGATGGGTCGTCCTTCCATGGCACACCCTATCAGGGACCAGATAGTTTCCAAGCGTTGTTCGACCGACATGAGTGGTACTACACACCACCTCAACAGACATCACAACAACCGCGACATCCACAGGATCCCTCTGAGGATTCACGCTTTGTGGCAGTTACGCCACCACCTCCGCCACCGGCGCAACCAGTAATACCTGATCCGCCAAGGCGTAGGAGGACAAATGCTCGTATGTCCACACGAGGAGGAAGGGGTATCCACTTCAGCACCCCTCGACACTCAAGTAGTAGCCACTATCCGCCGCTACAAGAAGAAGGACCTTCAAGTCCTATACAGGAGGCGAACTCCGCACCAGCTGCACCAAATTCGCCACCATTTGGGTATGACCAACCCATACCTGCTTACACGGGTCCAACGGCTTACAACCCGTTCGAACCGTCTCAGGCACATTACAACTACAATTATGAGCGCGACCCATATGTGGTGTCGGCTAGATATAACGCACGCTACCCTGACGGAGCTCACGGGAACATGGGAGCAGCGGACTACTCAGCTCATGGGTATCCAATACCTCCCAGACCTCCAGTTCCGCAACAAGCGCCACAACCACGTTTCTCTCCTCCTGAACAGGAAGAAATACTCCATCGACTAGATCGTGTGGAGAGAGAGTTCGAGGAAGAGAAAAAGAGCCACCGAGGATTTCTCAAAGGCTTGGCGAACCTACTAAAGGGCAAAAAGAAGAAACGTGACCACTAGCCCTTAATAGTTGTACTAATGTAATTTCTACTTTGAAAGAAGTCCCTGCGTGGACATTTATCGTATTTCAGTCCCTACGTGGACTTATCTTTTAGTCCTTGCATGGACACCTATCTCATATTAGTCCCTGCGTGGACTTGTCACTTATTTTAAAACCTCTATGGAGGTATGTACTATTTAAAAGACCCGTTTAGGGCAATATGTGATTGTATTTGAAATTATGGAATGTATGTTATGAGTTTTGTTTTAATATGTATGAAATAAATCAAAACCATTCCTTTTAAATTGATCTGCCTAAATAAAGAATCTTACGAGTGAAACCTAGCCTGGTGTCTTTTAAAGATCCGGCCAAGATGGTAGGACTTAGTTAAAAGATTCAGATTCCCTGTTAACCTCTGCAAGCACGTTGACGTTCATGGCAGATGTGATTCGTTAAAATCACGCACGTCATTCTTATACAATAATCCCTTAAGGATTTCAAAACCCAACTAAATGATTTATAAATCGTGGGTTAAATCACCTATGCAGGTGATCAATCTTATTAAAACATCCATTAGTGATGTAGTGCCTACGGGCCAATCTTATTAAAACATCCATTAGTGATGTAGTGCCTACGGGCCAACCATATTGAAACATCCATTAGAGGTGTAGTGCCTATGGGCCATAATAATTGTCTTATAACGACAAAAGGCAGTGGTGGTCTATGACTCTCTGTCAGAAAGAGATAAAAGAACTACGGTTCAAATCTCTATGCCTTTGATTCTCTGAAATCTCGGCTAATGTTATAAAACATCCTCGTGATTAGGCTTTACGCCGCCAATATTATTGTTATAGCTAAATTAGGAGGTATTCAAATCCTAAGATTTAATGAGTAATAAGTTAACCAAATATGGTCTCTGTTACCATGGTTGACAAATTGTCATAAAAGACAATTATATAATAATCTCCTGAATAAATTTTGTTATCTTCTGTACCAGATTCAAGTTACAATGGCGGACCCCAATGGAGAGAATAGCCATACAAATGAAGATGACTACGACAATGCGCCAGTGCATCTGACAGGCGCACAGCTAAAGGCTCTGATTGACAATGCTGTTCAGGCAGCTCTTGATCGTCAATATACTGAGTCCCAAGGCAGAACCGTATCAAAACCACCCTCTAAACCAAAGACACACTCCAAACCACCCTCTCAACCCAAGAAAGATGACGACAACCACTCGTCCACTGAGAACAGCGTTCATCGCGATAGAGAATATACTGATGCATCCAATGCTAAGGGTTGCACCTACAAATACTTTGTATCTTGTAAGCCCCGGGAATTTACAGGGGAGAAAGGTGCTGTTGATTGTATCACCTGGCTAGATGAGATGGACACTATTGTGGACATCAGCGGGTGTGCAGAGAGGGATGTGGTGAAGTATGTGTCCCAGTCATTTAAGGGCGAGGCCCTGGCATGGTGGAGAGCGTTGGTGCAGGCATCAGGTAAGTCTGCTTTATACAAGATGACATGGGAGGAATTTATTGCTCTCATTAAGGAAAACTACTGCCCTCAGCATGAGGTTGAGAAGATCGAGGCTGACTTTGTGTCACTGGTGATGACGAACCTGGTCTGCCAGGCTTATTTGACGAGCTTCAATACGATGTCTCGCCTGGTTCCGTACCTTGTGACACCAGAGTCTAGAAGAATCGCCCGTTTCATTGGGGGCTTGGAGCCTGCGATAAAGGCGAGTGTAAAGGCCTCCCGGCCGACGACCTTCAGGTCAGTTACTGACCTCTCCTTGTCTCTCACTTTAGACGCGGTCCGTCTGAGGACCCTAAGGAGCAAGGAGGCTGAGAAGAGGAAACGTGAGGATGATACCTCACGAAGGTCAGGGAAGAAGCACCGTGGAAACGGTGAAGGCAAAAGAGGGTCGGAGGCGAAGAAAGATGGGCAAGCTGGTGAAAGGCCCAACTGCAAAATCTGCAAGAAACCCCACTCTGGGAAGTGCAGGTTTGCATCGAATTCATAGTCACAACCAAAGACTCCTTCCTGTGGACTGTGCAAGTCCACGGATCATAAGACTGTGGAATGCAAGAAGATCAAGGATGCAACCTGCTATGGTTGCAACGAAAAGGGGCATATCAAGAGTAACTGCCCTAAGAACGCCAGGAAGGCGGAGGAGACAAAGAAGACTAATGCTAGAGTCTTTCGCATGGATGCAAAGAAGGCAGTACAGAACGACAATGTGCTTACAGGTACTTTTCTCGTAAATAATATATTTGCAAGAGTACTTTTCGATTCTGGCGCTGATAAGTCCTTTGTAGACCAAAAGTTTTGTAAACTATTGAACATGCCGATCAAAACCCTAGATATGAAATACGAGGTAGAGTTAGCAGACGGCACGATAGAAACCGTCTCCACTGTTCTAGAAGGATGTGAAATGTCCATTAAGAACCATTCTTTTCCTCTATCTCTACTTCCCTTCAAACTAGCGGGTTTCGACATAGTCCTAGGCATGGACTGGTTATCCCGTAATCAGGCCCAAATCATTTGCGGCAAGAGGCATATAGTGCTAAAGACTCCGAGTGGTGAATCGCTTACCATTCGAGGAGATACGCAGTACGGGTTACCCGAGGACGTATCTATGCTCAAAGCTTCAAGGTGTTTGAATAGAGGCTGCGTAATTTACATGGCTCAGGTGATAATAGAAGAACCTAAGCCAAAGATCGAGGATCTTCATGTCATTTCTGAATACCTCGAGGTTTTTCCTGAAGAACTACCTGGCTTGCCACCAGATAGACAAGTGGAGTTCAGAATAGACATCATTCCTGGAGCAGCTCCGATAGCAAGAGCACCTTACAGGCTAGCTCCAACGGAAATGAAAGAACTGAGGACCCAGTTGGATGAACTGCTGGCGAAAGGTTTTATCAGACCTAGTTCATCTCCCTAGGGAGCACCAGTCCTATTTGTAAAGAAGAAGGACGGATCGATGCGGTTGTGCATCGACTATCGAGAGCTAAATAAAGTTACCATAAAGAATAGATATCCTTTACCGAGGATCGATGATCTATTCGATCAGCTGCAAGGAGCAAGCTATTTCTCGAAGATCGACTTGAGGTCGGGCTATCATCAGCTAAGGGTCAGAGATGAGGATGTACATAAGACAGCATTTAGGACTCGCTATGGTCATTACGAGTTCCTAGTGATGCCTTTTGGGCTCACAAATGCACCGGCTGCGTTCATGGATCTCATGAATCGCGTCTGCAAGCCGTATTTGGACAAATTTGTCATAGTCTTCATCGACGATATCCTTATATATTCCAAGAACCAAGCTGACCACGAGAAGCACCTCCGTTGCATTCTCGAATTACTACAGCGTGAGAAACTCTACGCCAAATTCTCGAAATGTGAATTCTGGCTACGAGAGGTTCAGTTTTTAGGTCACGTTGTGAGTGAGCGTGGTATCCAAGTGGATCCCGCTAAGGTAGAGGCGGTCATGAACTGGCAAGAGCCAAAGACGCCTACCGAAATCCGTAGTTTCCTGGGGTTAGCAGGGTACTACAGGAGGTTTATTGAGAATTTTTCGAGGATTGCTGCGCCCTTGACTTCCCTAACCAAGAAGAAAGAAAAGTTTATTTAGGGCCCAAAGCAGCAAGAGTCCTTCGAAATACTGAAGCAAAAGCTAAGCAACGCACCTGTGCTGACATTACCGGAGGGTACAGATGAACTCGTAGTTTACTGCGATGCATCACACACGGGCATGGGGTGTGTGCTTATGCAGAAGGGCAAGGTGATTGCCTATGCTTCAAGGCAATTAAAGGTGCACGAAAAGAATTACACCACCCACGACTTGGAGTTGGGTGCCGTTGTATTTGCACTAAAATTGTGGAGGCATTACCTTTATGGTATTAAATTTGTGATTTATTCTGATCACAAAAGCCTCCAGCACCTGTTCAACCAGAAGGAGTTGAACATGAGGCAGCGCCGTTGGATGGAAACCTTGAATGACTATGATTGTGAGATCAGGTACCATCCCGGCAAAGCGAATGTAGTCGCTGATGCCTTGAGCAGGAAAGAAAGGGTAAAACCTATTCGAATCAATGCCAAGAGCATTGAAGTCAAGAACAATTTGATTGAGAGGATATTAGCTGCACAGCGAGAGGCTGTGTTGGAAGCTAATTATCCTAATGAAAAGTTAGGAGTAACTGAGGAGCAGTTGACTCTTAGCAAGGATGGAATCCTTAGACTGAACGGACGTATATGGGTTCCGATTTATGGAGGACTACGAGATGTTATCCTCCAGGAAGCCCATAGTTCCAAATATTCGGTCCATCCTGGAGCAGACAAGATGTATCAAGATTTAAAGGCAAACTATTGGTGGATAGGCTTGAAAAAGTCTGTGGCCGCCCACGTAGCAAAGTGCTTGACTTGTGCTCAAGTCAAAGCCGAGCACCAAAAGCCGTCTGGCTTGCTACAACAGCCTGAACTTCCCGAGTGGAAGTGGGAATGCGTAACTATGGACTTCATAACCAAGTTACCCAAAACCAGGAAAGGAAACGATACAATATGGGTCATAGTCGATAGGCTGACTAAATCAGCTCATTTCTTACCCATCAAGGAGACGTATAGCTCCGATATGTTAGCCCAACTGTATGTTGATAAGATTGTAGCTTTACACGGCATACCTGTGACTATTATCTCCGACAGGGATACCAGGTACACGTCTCACTTCTGGAAGAGTTTCCAGCAATCTTTGGGTACGCGTTTGAACTTCAGTACGGCTTACCATCCACAGACGGACGGTCAGAGTGAGCGTACCGTTCAAACGTTAGAAGACATGCTTCGTGCATGTGCGATCGATTTAGGTGGTAACTGGGATAAGAATCTACCCCTAATCGAGTTCTCCTACAATAATAGCTACCATACCGGCATAAAGGCTGCGCCTTTCGAGGCAGTATACGGTAGGAAATGTAGATCGCCTGTTTGTTGGGCGGAAGTAGGAGAGGTCCAATTATCGGGACCAGAGATAGTTTTCCAGACGACGGACAAGATTGTCCAGATTCGGGAACGTCTCAAGGCTGCCCGTGACAGGTAGAAAAGCTACGCCGATCCAAAACGTAAGGATCTTCACTTCGAAGTAGGTGAGAAGGTGTTGCTTAAAGTATCGCCCTGGAAGGGGGTGATGCATTTCGGCAAGAAGGGCAAACTAAGTCCGAGATACATAGGACCTTTTGAGGTCATTGAACGTGTCGGATCAGTTGCCTATAAATTGAACTTGCCTGAAGGGCTCAATGGAATTCATAACGTGTTCCACATCTGCAATCTCAAAAAGTGCTTCGCCGATGAATCATTGGTGATTCCACACACAGATGTGTATATAGATGAGAGCTTAAAATTTGTAGAAAAGCCTTTTTCGATTGAAGATCGACAGGTGGAAAAGCTTCGAAGAAAGCACGTACCAATTGTAAAGGTCAAATGGGATGCTCGTAGAGGTCCCGAATATACGTGGGAAGTCGAAGACACAATGAAAGAAAAGTACCCCTATTTATTTGAGTAAATCTCGGGTCGAGATTTATTTTAAGGGGGTGAGGATGTAACACCTCGAATTTTTGTGTCCAATAATGTGTTAACACGTGTCTTTTGATTACACGTGGCATTGATATTAAATAAAGGACTAATATTGACAAACCTTGAAAGTATATAAATTCGAGGGTTATAAATGTCAATCGAGGGTAAATGTACTGAATAGTAACCCTAAATAATGCTTGTACCTTCAAACGAATAAATCATGGATTGTACGGAAGCGAAACGCGGAAGAAAGTGAGAGATTACAAGCTACAGGGGTTAACTGTGTCAACATGTTTAATTATACCTCTGAGTGACCCTTTAACGCTCCCGAGGCTTTGTAACAGTATTATACGCTCACAAGAACATATTGTATAAATTCCGCGAAGTTCCGTTTTAAAACGAGAAAGTTATAATCAAATTCGTATGAGAAGGGTTAAAAGCGTCAACAATGAAAGTTAAGGCTTTCTGAATAATTAATAAACTAAATGGGGACTTAACAACGCGGGTAAATAACACGAGGTCCTTAGTTGTAATTAACCGAGGGCCAAACCGCAAAGTTACCCCTTCAAACCCGAAAGGTCAGTTAAATCATTTCGAAAGATTTCGTTATTAATTACCAGATTCTGATAATCATTACAAAAGATTTAAAAATCCTGAAATTTTAACCTCTCGCGACCCGCGTAAGGGATTGGGTTAAGTTGAGGCGGGCCGCGAGCCACCTAAGATACGCGTCTGATCTTTACACATCAGGCGACCCGCGTAAAAGCAGCATGGATTCTCCATGCGGGCCGCATTAGACGCCCAGATGCAGAATGTTTGTAGTTTCTTGCCTTTTGAGCTTGTGAACGATCAAAACGCCAATAAATGAGGCATGGGCACCCTATACTCGACCCATAGCTCTATGGGGCACCTGCCCATCATCCATGATCAGTGTAGGTTGTTGTGTAATGATCTTGAGGGCTTTGTTGCACAAAAAATTTCCACATTGAGCTCATAACATTCACACAACTCAAACACTCAACTACTGATCATTCTAAAGCTCCCAAGCATTTCTTCTCTGCTCTCTAAGCAAGATACAACTTCTGTAAGTCGTTCAAATCCATTTTGGTCTTATATTTCCATAGATTTAGTTTATAAACTCAACCGTCGTAACTAACGGTTGTCATAACAATAATTCACAAATGGTCCAGTGAATTGTCGGATCAAAAGTAGTTTTGAGTTGGTATTTATGTGGGTAATAAACCCCTAAAAGGGTTCCCTCTGATCACCACTCTAACTATGTCAAATATCGAGTCAAACGCGCACTTAAAAAGTCAACAGAAAGTCGTTTTGCCATTTTGTACATAATCTGTAATGTATATGCTATGAAACCTGTTTTGACAATCATAAAACATGATAATAAGTATGTAAACTTGTTTACGCTCGTTTGAATCGACCAATTGCTATATTGACCCGGTTCGGAGCCGAATGTCGCAAAAGTTTGACTTTTGCTTTGACTTCAGTTCTGACCCGTTTTAGTGAGGTATAGATATGCCTTAGGACTCTCTTAGGACCAGGTTACATGATGGTATAAACCTCTGTGATCGGTTCATGAGTTATCCGAGTCTTTTGCGCATTTCCGTTAATCGCCTAAAAGTTGACCGTAACGCCATTTTGAAAATAAAACGAATATTTCGAACACGTGAACGGACCAGAACCTTGCTTATTAAATTATAAGCATGTCCTTAAAGTTTCACGTCAATCCGAGGTCTAGAATGAGAGTTATGCTAAATAGCGCAATTAAAGTAAACTTTTGTAATAAACGGCGCAATTAGCATAACGCCTATCTAAACCAAGAATTCGTCACCAAAACTTTTACCCACTGTATTAAAATAATATTTTGGGAATTTTAAAGATTTTTAATAATTTTTACCTCGCTCATAACCTGCGGTTATGGCTACGGTTCGGTAAATACCGAATATGCCCTTTTCGGCCAAAACTTGAGTTCTACAAGGTCTTTTGACCCGATTCCAGTTGCTACTGATTTTAAATAATAAATAAAGTATTTTAGACTTTATAAACTGTTCAGGAAACTCGGATTTCCTGTAGAACTCGAAAAGCTCTTTAAAAGTCTTTAAAATGACCGGAAACCCCCTACGGGGCATAATATTAACTTAAACTCGTTACGGGCATCACGGAAGGTATCCTACTGATACCACAACCTCTTTAAGGCATATTGACTTAGGAAATAAGCGTAAGACTCTCATGGTTAACCGTTTCGCCTATTGCGCGCACGGTTCGGCTATGAAACTAGTTTTCATAAATTAGCCGATACGGGTCGAACTATATTATTTTGACCCCAAAATCCAGAGTGTGAACCTTGAACCCATATAAAACAAGTCTCTGAACTTGTTTGGGGCAGAATCACATTCCATTCTCGGTTTTCGCCTTTCACGCGATTAAACCATATTTATATTCCGGAACCAACCGGTCTAGGCTACGGCCAATATAAAGACCCGTTAGGATTCTAAGAGGTTAATTAAAACCTTCGTTCCAGATTAGGAGCCCAGTAAAAGCTATTGGCGATTTAATCAAATTAAGGAATAATACTTGCAAAGGTAAATACTTTAACTTATTTCCCCTATACGGGCTTGGGTTACGGTATGTTAATACCGCTTGATTGAGCATTATATTTTTCCATCGCTTAGGTGGTTAATTAAATAATATGATCGGCTCATTTAAACAGTTTTGTTTCTTAAAAGCCTTTGGGGGGTTTAATGACCGTTGTCCCGGATATCCTTGGCATCATTTTACGAAATGGCCACGACCATCGACATCCCGGTGTAGGCGTACACCCGGTATATATTGTCGACATTAAATTAAAAGACGTAGCCGTTGGTTTTTATACTACGGTTTTACGCAATGTGGTGTGTCTATAAATCTTTAACCCGGCACGACCCGGGCTACTGAACGCATAAAAGAACATGTAAAACGTTCACAAGATTATTATGATTTTCCCAAGTTATAAAAGAGTTTGTGCCTTGTGCATTCAAATCAATTTTAAATTAACATTTTCAAATGTGTCAGTTGAACGTATTTACCAGTGTAAACTGACGTATTTTTCCCCAAAAGATTAAGTGCAGGTACTATACGAAATGGGCTGGTAATAGCTTCCTAGGCATCACGAATAGTCTCGCAAACTCGATGTCGTATCTGAATGAACAATATTTATTATTATTTTGATCCGCTGTGGATACATTCGACTTCTGTAATACATTTGATATTATCACCAGAGGTTGAAGTATATATTTATCTTTAAAGCTTCCGCTGTGCATTTATATAATTGTGTGGTTTGACTATATTGTTGCCAACATCGTCACGGTAATCCCCCACCGGGCCCACCGGTGATACACGTGGAAAACGGGGTGTGACAGAAACAATGAAGCTAGCAAAAAGGAAAATCAAGGGAAGCTGGGCCCAAAATGGGAAGGTCCATACACCATCCTCGAAGCACACAAGGGCGGATCCTACAAGCTAGCAGACTCAGAAGGCAAAAGGCTTCCAAGACATTGGAACGGAAAAACCCTGAGAAAATTCTATGTTTAGACAGAAAAGTTTGGTTTGTATCAAAATGAAAACCTTTTGTAAAAAGCAAGTACTGCTTGAATGAATGAAGTTGTTTTATCAAACTTGTCTTTCTATCCTAATATCAGGTTGAGAACCTAGCAAAAAACTCCATGGCAAGGGCCATGTAAGGGGATGAGCTCCCGGGCCATATCGCTCAATAGGTTCAAGGGTTGAATGAACCTATATAAGGGGTGAGTTCCTAAATCAATACAACTCCATGAGACTTATTAAGCCAAAACAATAATGTCTCATAGACAGGTTTGAACAACCTACACCAATCGTTCCTTAAGCCTTAGAAATATAACCAACAAATAGGCTTACGAAATCGAGTAAATCACAAAGAAATAATGAAGAGGATAGATACTACGTCTTCTTGTTCATAAATACTAAGGCTAAGTGTCTGCAGCACTGAACCCTTTAAAGTGTAAAAAACATAAAGACAAAGTAAACTCAACAAAGACAAGGCTAAAAAAGAATGACAATTGCCAAAGGAAAAATAAGCAAACCCATCAATAAAACATACAAACCAAACCAGAGGCTATCAAGGCTTCAAACCACCCAGATAATAAGCTTGAAACGTTGAAGGCTTCAACCCAAAAACAGCTAACCAAAAGGCTTGAGGGGTTAAAATCCTACCAAACAAACTAAGCAAAGCAAGCATAAAAACATAACACAAGTAACATAATAACCATCATATCATAGCAAAGAAAGTCATAAAAGACTTTCAAATAACAGTTAAAGCAAGTTCTAGTAACTTGCAAGGTAAACTACTGTCCAGACGGCCATACAGGCCCAACACACCACCAACAGGAACCTTAAGGGTTCCTGGAAACCTAATATTGTTTAAAATAATATTACAGACCATAAAGTGTTTTGCTAAGAAAGCTACGAATAAACATCAGATGGTAGAAGGCTTAGAACCTTCAGCTTTGGACTTCTTGGCTTTCTTAGACTTCTTGGCCTTAGCACCATCATCACCACCAACCGCGGAGGCCTCTAAACCAACATCCTTTGAAACGTCAGGCAGACTCGAGAGAGTATCATCACTATCTCCGGAATAAGACCTCTTCTTTGAAAGGGAGCCCAAAACCTCAGTGCACACCTTTTCGTTCAGACCCTAAGGTTTCAAATCCTGTAAAACAGACAAAGGCTTACCAAAGCAAGAGGAAACCTGATGAACATAAGGATAGGTTAGCCTCTCCATTTGTTCAACTGAGCTCTTGAACACATCAGGAGCATCTAGGCGAAATAAGGGAGACTTTTCCAGAGCATGCCCAGCTTCATGCAGTTTGTAACCGGCAACGAGACCTTGGTGTTTTCCCAAGTTTAGCAACTTTGTATACACATCACCAAGGGCAGAATTAAACTCAGTAGAATGAAGCAGGTAAGTGACAACCTGTTGAAAGCCCTGCTCAATCAACCACTAGTTATCACTAGTTGCACGAGATACCGAAGCCTTCAAACTCTCTTTCTCTGCATCAAAGGCTTTCTGGGCAACAGACAAAGCCTCCCTGTCCGCCTTTAGCTTCAACCGATCAGCCTCGAAGCTCTTCTTAAAATCAGTCATTTCAACCTCATGCTGCTTGGACAAGCCTTCAACCTTCTTCGACCAAGCTTCCTCCTTCTCAGCAAAGCTGCTTATCTCCTTTCTCATCGACGCCATCGAAGACTTCATCTTATCTTTCTTCTTGGAAAAGTCTTCATACTCTCGCATCCTTTGGCGAAAACGAGCAACCCCCTGAGGAAGCATAGCTGCAAGGTTGCAAGTACTAAGAATCATCCGGGACAGCATCACATCATCATCCATCTCGGAGATAGTCTTGTGAACCGAAGGAGGAGCAATATGACTTAAGGCCTCTTCACAGACAGCAGCATCTTTAAAGCTATCATCAACCTTTACCGACCAGCTTGGCACATAAACTGCATCAGGATTCAACCCTTCAACGTCCATACTCGAAGAACCTTGAACAGGTGTAGCAGCAACCTTTCTGGTTGAATCCTTTTTGCCATGAACAACTAACTTCCTCTCCCTTTCAGAACCCGCCTCAACACCTTGGTCCTCAGACTCTTCAACATCATCACTCAACTCCATCGGTTCAGTAGAGGTGGATTGAGGAGCAGCTTTCAAACGACGAGTAGATCGCCGAGTCGAAGTCTTGGGGGCAAGAGGCTTAGAGAAACCTTTAACATTCGACACACTAACATACCCACCACCTTCAAACCTTTGCTCGGTACCTTTAACCACAACATTTTCATCAGGAACATCCCCAAAAACCACGTCCGAAGTGTCATCACTTTTGATGAAACCCAAGGCAGACATAACTGCAAGCAACAAACAGATAGAACATGAGACAAAAATTAGAAAGATAAAAGAAAGGAGAAAACAAAAATGCATACCCGTGCCATCTCTCATCAGAACCGGATCCCGGTCAGCTTTTTCCCACAACTTACTAACCCCTAATAAAACCAGCAAATGCTCAGGAAAGGGACGAACCCTCGCAGGGCATTTACGAATAGATTTCAGAAAAGCATCATTTAAATCAGATTCAAGGGGTTCCAGATCATTGAGAACAGCATCCGGGTGACGCCACACAGTTTTAAACGGAACAATAGTGTCTGAAACCCAGAAAAAACGATTCTTCCAAGTTCCAAGTGTGGTAACCATAGATGAAATAAGGCCAGAATCAACCTTAGATACTTCAAAAGTAAACCAATCGCCATTCTTGGCCAATCGGAAAAAACGTCGGAATAACAATAAGGAAGGATCATATCCGAGGGCACGTCACAAAACCTCGAAATGTAAAACCCTAGCCATGCCCTTCGGATGAATCTGACCAAAGGAAACCCGGTAATACTCTAACAAATTCAAAACAAACAGAGAAAACGGATAGCGAAGGTTTGAAAATTCAAAGTGATGACAATAAAGGGCGATGAAACCAGTTGGGCATTTATCAATCGAAGCATCACACGCAGGAGCAGTAGGTGTAAACTCAATCCCAATGCCATATTCCTTACAAAACAATTCTACTTCCTCTTGGGTTAACCGGGAAAAGGATCTTGCTAAATCCTTAAGGGCACTCATTTTTGCAAGGAAACTATGAAAAAGTAAAACAAAAGAAAACAACACTAACCTTGAAAGAAAAGGGGAAGACTTGCAGAAAATACTTGGATGGAAAAATGAAACGGCAATTAAGAAAAATATAAACAAGTTAATATAGGGGCAAAAATGTAAATAATAACTTCTGCAAAACCGCCACCCTATCAACTGCCATACATCAATCAAATCAACTGTCAGTCATTTAAAATTCAAATTCAAAATATTAACTGCCTTCATCCTTTCAAGCCATCAAGCAACGAACCCTTGAAACCTTCAAGCAATAAAACACATGCATACTACCCAAAAACCTCTGACTTGGGGGGCTGATGACGGGGGTAGCCCAAGACTAAATAAAGTTACTAAATATGCAAATGCTTAAATGGTTAAACGGTTCAATGGTTAAAAAGCGGTAAGATGGGAAAAGCGAGGAGGAAACAGTGGCCAGTCACATCCGGAGCTTGCTTCACCAACCCACGGCCGCAAAAGAAAAGCAGGTCTGCACAATGCACGCTATTACCCAGGGGTCAAAAGCCTTCAACCCCCAAAAGGGGAAACCCTCCACTGCAAGCAGGATTACTAGTCTTGTACATACTACTTTGGGAGATGTCTTCCCTTATAAAAAGACACTTCATTTACTCCAGAAGACATCCCTGATCAGCTGAGATTCTCTAATCTCTGGTCATTCGTGTGGAGTCCAAGTCACTCCTTATCACATCCACCACACACATTCTGTTTGCTCTCACTTCTGGATCTGAGAACATCTCAGAGAAAGAATCTTCAGCAAATAACAACTACGAACTAGTAAACCTCCTTCCACGTCTTGCAAACGTGGGGGGACCCCGCGACCTGCGTTAGGCAAGGTTGAACCCTTCAACCTTTTTGCCTAACCAACTCAGCTACCATCTTTGGTCTCGTGTTTGTTGCATCAACAAACATAATAAGAAATATACTTATGAATCTCAAGGGATGAATTTTTACAAACTAGATATACCAATATATCTGACAGATAATTACCCGATGGATATTGAGTGGGGTAGGAGACAGTTGTACAATCATGTAGGAGATTGTGATTACTTATACAGTTATACTTAGCTCATTATCATCTCTATGGAGGAGTTGGAATCTTTACTCCCTCACCGTTGCCACTAGGGCTGTAAACGAACCGAACGAACACGAACAAGGCCTTGTTCGTGTTCGTTCGTTAAGGAACAAGCTTGTTCATGAACTGTTCACGAACGCTTACCGAACGAGATTTTTTGTTCGTGTTTGTTCATTAAGGAAACGAACATGTTCGTGAACACAAATGACGTTTATGAACACAATATTCATTTTAGAATAAAATCTGCATTTTCATCACAAACATTATGAAGAATCCACAAAAAAATAAATAAACACTTAACATAATTATCTAAACACAGTTGACGTGATTATCCAAAACATGACAAACACAAAATTAAGAATTTTTCAAGCTTTAACTCAAACTAAAATTGAAATAGTGAAATGAGGGATGTTGTGAAAGGCGTATAAGTAGGGTTTTCAAAATTTAAAAACTAGAAATAATAAAACAAAATACAACATATAAAAACCTTTAAACGAATTAACACAAATAAATATTAACGAGCAAACAAAAATGAACTCATTACCGAACGCTCACGAATATAAACGAACACATTACCGAACGTTCACGAACATAAACGAACGAACGCAACCTCTGTTCATGTTCGTTCATTTAACTTAACGAACGAAATTTCTTGTTCGTGTTCATTCATTTACAAAACGAACAAACATAAACGAACTTCCCGCCCCGAACGATTCATGAACTGTTCGTTGAACGTTCAGTTCGTTTACAGCCCTAGTTGCCACTTTTACCTCCACCATCACTTGCATCTCTGCCCCGCCACTATCATTATCACCACCACTTTACCCTCCATCCCTACCACTCTTGACGTCAACACCATTGTCCACTCTACTCCTACCACCCTTATTGTTACCGTTACCATTGCCACTACAATCATCCTCAATGCCATACTGCCTTTGTCACGGTCATCACGGTCATCACGAGCAATGTTACCACAACCACTTTGTTGCCAAAACCACTAATGCCCCCATTGTAGTTGCCCCCCCCCCCCCACGGGTAGCGTAATTATTGCGCCCCTACCACCATGATGGCTACCATTACCCATGCCCCTGCCAACATCATGACCACTACCGCCACCCCTTCATTGCCATCACCATCGTCGTTATCACCATCACTTCCTCATCACCACCACCGACAACCCCAGTTCTTACCATCCGATTATCATAATCTAAAATGTCCAACTTGAAAGATCATCCATATTCTCATTTAACTCTATTATCAAAATCATAATTATAGTGAATTAGGAGTGTTTGCTATTGAACATGAAAATTCGAATTTTAAACTCAAACAAACTAAGAACACAAGATCGCTTAGCTATATGGGAAGCTGGAAGTGAAACGAACCTAAGGCTGATGTGTTGTCCGTTATGCAAGTATGACTGAGACTCAAGAGACCACCTCTTCTTTGAATGTGCGTTTGTTGCGCAAGTCTGGAACAATGTCAAGTCGATGGTTAATATGAGTAACGTGAATGACTCTTGGAGATCTATTATGGCTTGGATGGAACAACACGTCAACACGAGGAAGATTGATCATAACATTTGCAAATTGGTAGTTGCTGCTTCAACTTATTTCATTTGGCAAGAGAGAAACAATCGCCTCTTCACTCAAAACAAAGCAGTGTTTCTATGGTGACTGAGAGGATCAAGAGCACGGTCAGATTAAGATTGATGGGGTTCAAAGCTAGCGGGGACGTGAATCACACAAGGCTGCTGAAGAAATGGAAGATCCCTACTAATGATGACGAGAATGACCCGGGCTAGAGTTTAGTTAGTGTTATCGTTGCGTAGCGAGTCTTGGTTGTGATGTTTTGGCTGTTCTAGTGTGTGTTTGGTTTTGTTGGTTGTGTTTTGCTGGTTGTCTTAGTCTTGGTATGCCAAGTCTAGATTTGTGTGTCCTATCTGATGCACAATTGTTATTCTTTGATTATTTATAAAATTCACCGGGTTAACCTTTTAACAAAAAAAAAAAAAAATTGAATTATGAACTAGCATTGTAATTCAAATTCGTATTATGATTTCAAGTGATACAAATTCTTATTTAATTTTTCATACCAAACTGAATAGAGTTTGGAATTTATGTTTTTATTCTCTAATTCGGTTTGTTTGAGTTAACCAAAATTCTATTTCAATTTAAGTATGATTTTTTTTTTTATTTTATCTATTTGACTTTTAATAACCCAAATTCAAAAGAAACAATTCTCAATTGATTCGCTGAATATAAAGCAAAGGCCATATAAATTCCTTTGTGTCATATAAGGGGCGGACCCACATTGATGCCATCGGGGTCCCCGGACCCCAATCTTTTCTAAAAAAATAGTAGATTCGTTATATAAATTGTATATGGACCCCATAAATACAATTAGGTGGACACCATAGAAATAAAAAGAAATTTGGTGTAGTGGTAAATCTCCCTCTTTTCCACCAATAGGTCGTGGGTTCAATCTTTCATAAGCCCATTTTTCTTATTTTTTTTTAAAATCTAGTTCAAACCTCACTTTAACTCGACCCGAACAAGGACCGACCCAAAAATGGACCCCATTAAAATAAAATCCTGGGTCCGCCACTTCATATAAAACTAAGCATCACCCTCGTGTAATGGAGTAATGGTGGTCCATTGTTAGGACTTCATCGTGTAGTCTTTCCATCAAAATTTAATAGGATGACAACAACACTATCGTACCATAATTTGCCAATGGCAGGAATATCAAAGGACAAATTCGGAAATCTAACTTTTTTAGCATTTGAGTAATATATATCTATTTTTCTTATAATTTATATATAGTGCAAAATTCTTTACATCTTTTTAAGCTGATATAATTCATTAAATATATCTTTCTTTAGAAAATGTTCGAAGTATTCATCATACGTCGTTAAAATATTTTTAAAATTATGCATGCAATTGTATATCACGTATTTAAAACACACATGTATTGTAAGGTACTGGTAGGGTGTTTGCGCGATGCGGCGGTGTTGATACTTTGCATTACAACCCTGGTTTCTGATAGTTTTCTTATTCATAAGTGTTACACATGTCTAGTAACTAAGAAATTTAGCATTTAAATTATTAAGTACTTCAAGAAACCATTGATGCAATAAATTAACACAAAAAAAATGAGTTTTAAACATAAAAATTGAATAAAGTAGCACACGAATAAGGAATGATAAGTCTTAAACATAAAAGTTGAAAACTCAGAATCGGATCCATGCCTAACTTTTTTAGCAATTGAAATAGGTGTGTAATACTATTTATTTATAAGATAAACATTAGTAGTGCAGTAGTTTTTAAATTTAAAAACTTTGTTTTCCCACTTGATTTTTTAGCATATTTTGCCACCCAAATAGTTAGGAAGTTTGTTTTGTTGAGTTTTTGTTGTGTTTAATATTCTGTTTTATTGTGTTTAATATTATGTTTATATTTTTACGTGTTTAATATTCTGTTTTTAAAGGTTTTATTATGTTTTACATTTTTTTTCATCAGTCACATACGCATGCACATTTTATAGTATGTTAAAAATGTGCACACGATATCTAACCCCCAAACTGGTTGTAAACATACATGTGAGCTGTTAATTGCTTTTGGTTTCTTGAACTCTTAGTTATGCTGATGCAAGTGGAGCAACAAACGATGTTTACGAATTTGTAAGTTCACTCATTATCCTATATGGATGTTTATAAGCGAACTATGAATGATGCGTTCATAGTTTAACTTAACCTTTTTTAAATAATCTTTGCTTAGGTTAAATCTATTAGGTGGTTTAAGGAGACAAAACGAACATAAGGCACATCCGATTTAATCATGAGAATCATCAAAGATTACAACAACTATGTGATGTGCAATTTGGATTAAGGCTATTCAAGAAGGGACCTCGATGTGAACTATGTTAAGGTATGTATACTCTTATTAAAGTTCAGTGTTTCTTGTGTTATTTTAGGTTAATATTTGAGTTAGCGTAAGATTTAATGTTACCGGGAAAGCTGGTTGTTAACATACATCGTTTTGAAGAAAGCAAAAGCAATTAACCCATCATATGTATGTCAACAACTAGCTCTTCACATTCTCATTCTCATTGTTTTGTTATCGGTAAAGTCCTTAAGGACTCGACGGCTACAATAGTTAAAACGGTTGAGGAAATAATAGACGAACCATAAGGTAAACATCACAAACCAACTACATGGACATGGTCATGTTATAATTTAATCTTGCACTTGCTTACATTTAGTGTTCATTATTGTGTTAGAATCCAAATTGCATTATAGGAGTCTCATTATTGTGTAATCTGTTGAGATATTTTGATTTTATACACATTCAGGTGGGTCACAAAAAGCTCAAAGTTGGGCGAGTTAACTTATGCAGACTGGTTCAGGTTCGAATGTGTGAATATTGGGAATCGTGTGGGTGTATTTTAAAGTACAACTGTTCTAATGTTTGTTCAGTTCTGGGTGTAGTCAATGTACATGTTTATATGTGATTAAATTTATTTCAGTTGTGGCTGTGTTTTATTATCTATCGTATGGTTTATATTTTTAATAATTTGTTGTGGTATGGTTTAATTTACGTTACTATATTTAGTTTTATTTATTTCATTTGTATTATTAAATTTCCACCCATTTGTATTATTAAATTTCCATCCACTTATAATTTTAATCAAAGTTTTACAGATTAGCTATTAAACATTCAGTGGCATTGACAGTATTTAATCACTTGACACTATGTAGCTATTAAACATTTTGTGATAATGAACAAGGACGTTGGGGTTTAATCACTTGTACACCAAGGCATCATCTACTTGTATCTTTTAATCCACACGTTAATATTGACCAAGACAACCATCGAAACGTCGACAATAAAGAGTAGGTTGTCACGGTACCTTTGGAATTTTTGAAAGCATTATAATTTATAAGATACACCAAGAATACGTAAAAGAATCGTAAATTTGTTGTGGAGGGGGAAAAGTATAACTAATTATCCATAATTTTGTTAAAACTCAGGGATTTAAGTGTAATAACATGTGGGGCTAAAAAATAATTATCGTTTAAAAGACCAATGTACCCTTATTTTAGGGGTGTATTTATAAATTAAGAGGGAAGAAGTTCTTATTTTTTGGTATCTTAAATTGCCCATCTCTTATGCATTATAATATAATAGTATCGATTGAAAGACATGTTAAATCATGGATGATTAAAATATGAGATTAGAGGTATTAAATAAAAACTATTTTTTTTCACAAGATTATTTATACAATCCGATGTTGTATATATTGATAGATGAGTGAACATGTGCCTACTTATGTCACACCTACTTAATTCATCGAAGGGTGTTGTTACATACATGTGCCTCTATATAAAGTTATGAAACATAAACTTGTTGGTGATAATACAACACCGTAAAATCACTGTAAAATCAAAATGTGATAACTAAATACACGTGGGGTGTCTATTTTGAATAAATAAATAAATGACGAAAGAAAAGATCATGTACTTGATACCTTTTTGTTGATGAAAACACTATAAAATGAGCGTACGAGTAGAGAAGTACACCTTTAAATTTAAGACCGTTGCAATGAAAGCATTTTACTTGGTTTGCTACCATTTTTCACATAATCTATCTCTAAATTTTATCCCATTATATTTATCTCTAGTTAAGTATATTGTAACACCCCGAAATCTATGGTACGGGCTGTAAGAATCAAATAAGGAAAATATGGCATCAAACATGGGAAAGAAACAGAAAAGCCTGACCAATAGCGGATTGCTACGGTCAACCCTCACGGTCTGTGCAACAATCTCGTGACATGAGATGTGTATGGCTGATTCATCTTGGTAGCGGACGTCTGCCACCTAAATAATAACCCGTTACATAGCGAGGTGGGATTTTTACTGAAACTCAAAAACCGACCTGAATAAAACTAACCTGAATAAGATGAAACCCATAACCAGGAAGTAGCATTTAGGTGGCTAATTGGGTTTAAAAAACGTTAATTGAGTTAACCAGGTTAACCTGAATTTACATAAAAACATGTCAATTATATTAACACATACATAATCAACTGAAAAGACTATATTTCCACCAATATATATATTGTTTTTGTCTTGAACATGATGTTTTGTTTCTTTGTTTTGTTAGTTGTTTAACTGACTAAAAAGGTTTGTGCCGGTTGATATGATTTTACGTCTTCTTTTCAGTTTATACGATTAACTGACATGTTTTGGTTTTATGCTTATTTTATTTGATGTTTTTTTAGTTAACATACATGTTTAATGCATGGGGTTGAACAAAATATCATATTAGATTATTGGGAGTGTTTTTATTTGACATTTATTTTATAATAATCATGTTAAGTGAAATTGTAAAGAATGTATTGCAACTTATATTTAGAAACCCGTATACCAATTTACCCGACCCACATAAACATGAAACTGAATAGGCCCAATCTTATTTCGGTCAGGTTACGAGTAGAATTCTTGTATCAAAAAACCCGAATAAACCAAACAACACCCTGAGCACTGAAGGCTGTGGATAGTGTCGGGAAGTGAGCAATATGTCATAGTATAGGGGCTAAATGTGTAACATGGTGTTCTATATAAACACCCTTCCTATGTAACCCTAAAGAGAGTTTTTCCTCAATACAATTCAAACCTCATTACAAAGTTTATTCTTTATACCAGTCAACATGGTATCAGAGCAGTGTTTCTGATTCTTGAACACTTTGCTTAGCAAAACCCTAAAGTTTCAGCAAACCCTATTTTTTTAACAAACCAGTCCCGCCGCCACCGCACAAAACTGTAAAAGTTTTAGCAAATCATTTAGCCAGCGGATTTGTTTATCGCCGCTGCTTCTTTGTAACTAGCAAACCCTAAAAAATCCGCTGCACATCCTAAATCATCCGCACACCTTCGCTGCCGTTTCTTTTGGTGTAGGTTGCCGGCGTAGTTGGGCGACCTTAAGATAATCTATCTACAGTTCTCGACGTATTTAATATTTCCGGTGTATTTGATATTTCTCCGGACTTAAATCTTGAACGCGAGTTCAAGTGTCCAACGTATTTATTAAATACATTGGTCTGCTGTCTTATCCGTAAAGACATCGTATTTACGAAAAAAAAATATGCCAATCTATCATGAAAAAACAGTTCTTGGATATTTGATTCTGGTGCCACTGACACCATGACATTTGAATTGTTGGATATACGTTTAGTAACCAAACCTCAAAAAACTCAAATCTATACCGCAAACAACGGGACAATGCAAGTGAGAGGAGGAGGAACAATCGAAATTTCACCAACTATGAAATTATTAAATTGCCTTTATGTTCCGTCATTATCACACAAATTGCTCTCAATTAGCCATATTACCAAAGAATTAAATTGCACGGTACTAAAGCATCCCACTTTTTGCCTCCTACAGGATATCAGGATGGATGTGATTATTGGACGTGGTACTGAGCGCCAAGGATTATAGTACATAGATGAAGTGGCTCAACAGGGTACTGTGATGTTGGCTCGTGGAACTGAAAACTGGCGTAAAGCTTGGCTATGGCATAGACGTTCGGGACACCTATCCACTGGTTATTCGCATCTTTTGTTTCCAAAATTCTTCCCTTCAAACCGTAAAATCGATTGTGAAACCTGTTTTCGTGCCAAAAGCCATCGACAACCATTTAAACCTAGCAATACAAAAGTTGATTTACCCTTTTCACTAATCCATTCTAATAAGTGGGGTCCTGCTCCTGTGGGGGGGGGGGGGTGGGCAGGGTTTTCGGTACTTTTTATTATTCATGGACGATAGCACTCGCATGACATGGGTATATTTTTTTAAAAACAAAGCGAAGTTTACGAGAAATTTATCACGTTTTATACTATGATTCACACTCAGTTCAAAAGGGAAATCCAAATCCTTTGATCCGACAATGGGGGGAATTTGTCAGTACAGCCATGAAACAATTCTTTAAAACCAAAGGATTAGTTCATCAAAGCTCTTGTTCTCATACCCCCGAACAAAATGGTGTTTCCAAATGGAAAAACTGTATTATTCTTGAAATGACTCGAGCTCTTCTAATTGAATCTCATGTACCTACATCTTTTTGGCCGGAGGCTGTTGCAACCTCTGTGTATCTCCTAAATCAGCTTCCCACTAAAGCTCTTAAGTTTAAGACTCCCTTAGATTATCTATCTAAGTCTGTCAGTATTCCCCATCCTATTATACTTGAACCTCGAATCTTCGGTTGTACAGCATTTGTCCACATACCAAAAACCAACATAAACAAGCTTGGCCCATGTGCAGAGAAATGTGTATTTGTCAGCTATAGGATCGATCAAATAGGTTACTGGTGTTATAGCCCAAAAACTCATCAAATGTTCACCACAATGAATTGTGACTTTCTTGAAACAAAATACTTTTATAACACCGAACTCAGTGGTTAGGGGGAGAATGAATGTATAGACACTCTGAGTTGGCTAACTCAGCTTCCATCATCTGAAGAAGTGAAGGGGTAAGGTCCCAAAAACCTCGCCTCGAATACTTGGAACCATATCACAACCTCATCTCTTAACCTCTTTAGACTTTGCGCGTCCGACACTGGTCCTACAAAGATAACTTAGAAGAAAGACAGCAGGTAACACCTGCGCGCCAAAAGGAAATGAATCCTTGCGCCTTTCTCCATAACAAACAGGGATAAAAATCCCATCGAACACTCCCGCTTAAATAATACCCAGACTTGGATATTATTTACTGATACCACACAATAAAGAGTCACACCAGATTACAACAGTAATCTTCTAGAAAGAATCAATGGTGCACCACTAAGACGGTTATAACCGTCTGGACACGTGCCATCACATCAGACACCCCTGAAATCACAACGATAGCATATAATTGGAGAGAAACCTCCACTTGATCACTTTCCACGTGGCAAATCCCCAGCCATGGATCTGAACAGTGATCCATGTGCACTCACGTCGGATCGAGAAGACTAATGGAAGGAAATGTAACCGCTTACGGGGTTAGCATCTTCCGTTAACATTTCACCAACAAATTTTCCCGCCCGAAAACTCTCGGCTATAAATATGAGAACAATTCAGGTATGAAAGTCAAGTTACACACACTTTATCTATACTTCTTCTTCTTCATAAACACATACTTATTCTCACACCGGAGTCGGGTCAAGGAGAGAACCCCTTTCTCCCCTTGACGAGGCTAACGGTGCTTTGTTTTGCAGAGTTTACCGGAGAAGAAGACTAGTCACGATCGGATCAAACGAGAGAGAATAAACCCATTTTATGCAGATTCAAACCCCTAGATAATTCGATTCAGGTCAATTATCTAGTGTTTCTTCATTGGCGCCCACCGATTTCTCTGTCTTATCAGTTTTATCTCGTTCCGATTCAGTTTCTTTCATCCTCTGTTTTCGCATGGCAGAAAATTCGTTACCTCACCCATCAGTTCCTCGATCTGAATTCAAGGTTTCAATAACCCCAAATACTCAGATCGATGGAATCATGGGAGTCAACGAAAGTAACAGTCACTCAGACAAAGAGGGTTCCTCCGATCAGCTCATCGAGAGAGCCCCAAAATACTGGTTCGACAGATGCCAGGTTGCTTTAAACCAAATTTTCACACAGGTTCACAGATCTGAGTCCCCAAACACCAGATCTGATATTCTGCAGAGAAGCAGTGGAACGATAAATGCTGTAGTATTGGACCCACAGGTACCCTATCAGTGGGACATCCAATCTAACAGCTATACTAAGATAATCCCAAAATCAGAAGGTACCAATGGTCAGACAGCCAAACCTAAACAAATAAACATGGTACAAGGAGGCCCTTCACGAAGGCCAAACAAGCGACACCATGATCAACATTGGCGAGAACAGCAGGTCGTATTTCCTGTTGTTCCTGGAGGCCCTCAAGAAGAGCGACCAGTAATTATTACTGGTATCTTCGGCCATTATCGAACGGACTATATTTCATCGATCCAGGAAGTTCGATGGATATCATATACGAGCAGTGCTTCAAACAACTCGATCCAGAAAACAAAGCACGTTTGGAGCCGATCGATTTTCCTCTTACTGGATTTTGTAATGAAGCTGTATTCCCGTTAGGGCAAATAGCATTTCCTGTGACTCTATCTGATGGCGAACATTCGCGCACAGTCACAGTAAACTTTATGGTCATGCCGGCAACATCACGCCATGATGTTTTGCTCGGAAGAAGGTCACAAAGGGAATTCAGCATGATCACTTCCATTCCACACGCTGCATGCGGATTTCCAACAGAAACTGGAGTAGCAATTCTATACTCAAGCAAGGAAGTCATGTACGTAGATGACGAGCCAGCAGCAAAGGTGGCCAAACCTTCAACATCAAACGAGCCGGAGAAATGGGTTCTGAACAACGAATATCCAGAATAGACCATCCTGTTAGGACACGCCATTTCACCAGCAACACGAATATAGTTAAAAGAATTACTATCTAACAATAAAGATATATTTGCTTGGTGCCCAGCAGACATGACCGGGGTTCCGCGCGATGTAGCACAACATTGTTTGAACATTAGACCTTCAACAGAACCTGTCGCGCAGGGGAGGCGCAACTTCAGCACCGAGAAAGCAGAAGCTATGAATGAGCAAGTGATAGAGCTACTTAACGTCGGAATCATGCGCGAGGTCCATTACCATACCTGGGTCGCCAACCCAGTAATGGTCCAAAAACATAGTGGCGGATGGAGAATGTGCGTCGACTTCAAAGGCCTAAATAAAGCATGCCCAAAGGATTGCTACGCGCTTCCTGAGATAGACAAAAAAGTCGACTCTCTAGCATCATTTCGATGGAAGTGCTTTCTCAACTGTTACAAAGGTTACCATCAGGTCCAGATGAAAGAAGAAGACGAGGACAAAACAGCATTCCGCACAGACAAGGGCATTTTCTGTTACACAAAAATGCCCTTCGGTTTACGCAACCCAGGCGCAACTTACCACCTGTGACAACTGTCAAATTTGCACGCATCCGTACATTTAATTAATAATTAATTAGTGCTTGATATCAATTATGATTAAACTGCTTCCTGTTTTTTGATACATACATACATACATATGTATCATATTTATTACTGTCACTCTATTTATTACACGCAAACATTAGTGACAAACTTGATGCACAAAGCACAGTTAGCACAGTGAGCGGAATAACCCAGAAACATGCTGACAATGCCAACACCTAGACAGACAATATCTTTGAGGCCAGTATGAGCAAGAGATAGAATACTACACTAGTAGTGAGTGTAGGGAGGTGAGGACCATAAAACTGCGTCACTAGAGGATAGTTATAGTGACCGGAAGTGCCTAAAACATACTTAAAGTGAAGAATATTGCGCTATTTAACCAAAAATTCAGCATTTAGTAATGCTAGTAAAGTGTAAAAACTTGGTAAAATAGTCCTAGATACTTTCGAAAGTGTTGGGAATTTAATGTGTCATTAAAAGCAATATAAAAGACACTTTAAAGCTTTATTTAGCACTTTAACGGATCAACATCCAACCGAACGACCGGACTTTACCCGGAACATAAAAATATTGCCAAACACATTGTTTTTACTTTTCTGAGCTAGTTAGGGTCCCCGAACACCCTAACACACCTTATATTATAACACACACCTTAATACACTAACTAAATGCATTAGATCTTAACTAAAGTATAACTAGATCATCACCACCCAACCCCATACCCCCCCTCTCTTGACGGTTACATGTGGGGTGGACACCCCCACATTTCTTTTGATTATTTTATTAATATTGTTGTTGGATAACAAGACATGATACATGATGGATAATAAGGAACTTGGTTTATAAATAAGTTTAGTAGATAATCAATCTCTCACTTCCAACTTCAAACAACACAAAGCTTTCTCTCTTCCCTTCTCCACCATTCATGGCCGCCACCCTCCACCACACTACCACCACCACCTTCAAGCCATTTTCAAACCATTTCCATACATACAAGGGTGCAAGAGGTTCAACAAGCAAGCTTGGTGCACTCGGAAGCTCAAGGACCACTCTTGTTTTCTTTTATCCACCACTTTTACGCCTTGTTTCTCCCCTAGCCTTGTGCTAGTAGTAAGTGCTCTAAAACATCATCTTGTTCTTGTATTTGGTGGTTAATAGATGATAGAATGATTAAATGTTGAGAACACTAATGAACATAATCTAAGTCTTGAATATAAAGGGATAAAGAGTGGATAAAGAGAAGATAAATGGTTAAATCATGTAGATCTTGTGTTGTTATGATTATTACATGTTGTTTGTTAGTAGAAACAAGATGGATCATCATCTAGACATACTACTAGTTCATGTTTAAGAACATAAACTAGTAAGATGTAAAAGTTAGAAATATGAAAGATGATGAATCCATCCATACATGAACCTTGAACTTGAATAAATATAATTTTTCTTGAAAAATAAGATTCTAAACTTGTAGATCTAAAGATCTACAAGTGGTTTTTCAGAAGAAGCAAGTGAAAAATCCTAGTTTTGTTAAAACCCGGATCTTGTATGAACTAAAAGCATTTTTAGTAAGTAAACAAGTGTGTGAACACTTGTGTAACAAGAAAATTTAATAAAGAAATATTTTTGTAAATCATGACTAGAAGTTGTTAAACTTCAAATTCTTTAAAAATAAAGATTTTAAGAAACTAATCTTATTTTTAAAGATAACAAGACCTACTAAGCATGATAGTAACTTACTACATATTTTTACACACTTTTAAGTTCATGAGTTTATGAATTAGGGTTATTTTTGTCAAGATTTGTGGTTAAAAATTGTATGTTGTTGGAATGATTTTTACAAAAGAAAATGATATGCTAAAAAGCATGGACACCTCCATTTACAGAGGAAACTCTGGCGAAAATTTTTCTAGAATTTCAACACTTAGAAATATCTTTCTAACAAGCGTTTACAAAATATATTTTAACTTGGTTCTCAGATTAAACTTCGCCATGATTTTTATTACAAAAATACCAAGTACCGGAGGTGGATTTTCGTAAATAAAGTTTGTTAAATATATATTTAGAATATATATTTTATAATAAAACGCTTGTGTGATTATCTGATTATTTTGTGAACTAGAGATATATTATTTTTAGGGTAAAAATAATATAACGTGTAGATATAATGAAATTACGACTCCAAAATAATACCAACGCTCTCACAAAATAAATATTTAAGCTACGCAAGTATTGTTGCTTTACGACACTCTAAAACGTAGCTTATGTATTTTTCGGAAAATACTCTCATACGTATATTTTCATAAAGTATTATTTTGGAAAATGTATGGAGTAAAATATAATATTTTTGGGAAAACTATATATATATTTTGGAATTAAAATGTTTTAGACAAATGATTAAAATATATTTTCTAAGTGGGACTTAAAATATATTTTTCGGAATTATAAAGCATACATGTATAAATACCCCATCCTTGGGAAGGAAAATACGAAGTTGAAATACTTAAGAAATATTAATACAGAGATACTGCATAAACAATTATTCCAAAACTAAATATAATTACTATAACTTGGAATAATGACAGAAACGTAACCTAAAGACGCAAATACTAAGACAAGGCACGACCCGTTCGTCTAATAGACGTTAGTACACTGTAGGTAGTCGTGTTGGCTGAAGAGACTTGGGTTACACATACTGAAGACGCAATACTGTGAGTTCATGTCCCCCCTTTTCTCTTTACTGTTTTCAGTTTTATACTTCGGGGTGAAATACATGTTACAATTATTACAGACAATACTTACATGGTATGATTAGCTTAAGGAGGGTTTATGCTACTTAGATCATGTGAGTGGGTAGGTAGAACTTAAGGCCATTAATCCTCGTTGTAGGACCGAGGGACATTAGTGATAGATCTATTTGGGTGTAGCGAGCCCCACTCCTGAGTCCGCCGAGTGGACCATGTGGTGACTAAGTGCCCGACGCACAAATCTGCTAGGTTTGAGTCTTCCTGCATCACTTCACACATATCACTGGCTTTGCAACCCAATGGTGATCTCTTTTTCCTTAACTGCTACATACCAGGGATTTTCATACATACAAACGCATTATAAAGGTTTATACATACTCACTTACACATGAACTCGCTCAACTTTTGTTGATTTTTCAACTTACATGTATTTCAGGAAAACTAAGGGATCTGGCAAGTGTCCGCATTTGTGTCAAGCTGCGTACTAAATAAAGACGTCATCCAGGGTAGTAGGTTCAGGAGGTGTAACCCTTACCTGGACGGGTTACATGTCCTTAAACCATGTTTATTCAAGTCTTTTATTGTGTCATATGAACACGTTTTAAATCATGATATGGTTGTATCTTGTTTTATGAGTCGACATTTTAAAAATGATGTTGTATTGTATTTCTAAACCTTATTAATGGATGAACATCTCTTGTTTTTATCATACAGTATTGTTATGATTGATTGCTATGGTATTAAGTAGTCACACCAAATAAACCCACGCTTCCGCAAAAGCCAGGGTGTGACACCAGCGCCTAATGGACACAGTCTTCAGAGGCGATATCGGCAAAACAGTCGAGGTATACATGGATGACCTCGTCATCATGAGCCACGAGGAGGATACAATGCTCGCAAATATCCAACGCACGTTCGATTCTTTGCGCAGTGTAAACTTAAAGCTCAACCCAACCAAGTGTTCCTTCGGAATGGAAGAAGGAAAATTTTTGGGTTTCATAGTAACAAGAGAAGGGTTCAAAGTAAATCCAGAAAAGGTGCAGGCCATCCAGCTAATGCCATCACCTGCAACAATAAAAGAAATGCAAAGACTCGCTGGACGACTAGCAGCTTTGAACAGATTCTTGGCAAACCATGCGGCAAAGTCTTATCCATTCATTAGCACCTTACAAAACTGCGCCAAGAAAACCCACTTTCAGTGGACACCTGAAGCAGAAGCAACTTTCAAGCAAATGAAAGAATGTTTAATTCAGTTGCCGACGCTAACAGCACCACGGGAAAAAGAGCCACTAATTTTATATCTATCTGCCGCCGAAGTCGCGGTAGGCGCAGTATTAATGGTGGAGCGAGAGAACATTCAGACTCCAATCTACTATATAAGCAAGATGCTCACTGGCCCAGAGACACGTTACTCGATGATAGAAAAACTAGTCCTAGCCCTAGTACACGTATCACGGCGCTTACGTCGGTATTTCTCTGGTCATGTCATCACAGTTCTTACTAATTACCATTTGGGTCAAATCTTATCCAAACCCGATGTCGCGGGAAGATTGGCCAAATGGGCCATTGAGCTCAGAGGATACAATATCCTATACAGACCGCGACCGGCAATCAAGGGGCAAGTTCTAGCAGATTTTGCCACAGAAGTTCCTGTAGACAAAGTCCAAGAGTGCGAGGCAATCCAAAACCCTGTTCCTGTTTTCGACGATAGGGTCTGGACTCTACACACATATGGCGCTTCTAATGATGACGGAGTAGGTGCGGGTCTCCGGTTGGTCAGCCCAGATGACCATGAACTTACATATGCAATACGCCTGGATTTCCAAAGCACGAACAACGAGGCAGAGTATGAAGCGTTCTTAGCAGGCCTTCGCTTAGCACTTAAAATGGGGGTGAGAAACCTCAAAGCCAACGTTGATTCAAAATTAGTGGCCGAACAAGTGAATGGGCACTATGATGCAAAAGGAGAAGCAATGGCCCTATACTTAGAACAAGCGCGAATACTAATCAGCAAGTTCCAAACATTCAAAGTTAATCACATAAACAGAAGCGAGAACAAGCACGCGGACGCACTAAGCAAACTGGCCGCCACCAGCTTCAGACACTTGGCAAAAGAAGTGCGCATCGAGGTATTGTCCAACCCTTTTGTCCCTCTCAAGCAAGTAAACGTCATAGAAATCGGCAATCCATCCTGGATGTCTCCGATCATTCTGTACTTACAACATGGGAAACTTCCGGAAGGGAAGGCAGAAGCCCGGAAAATCCAGAATAAGGCAATAAACGACGAAATGGCGGAGGGGATTCTATACCGGAAATCTTTCATGGGACCACTCCTGCGCTGCGTTGATAAAACAGACGCACAGTACTTAGTGCGGGAAATTCATGAAGGATTGTGCGGAATACACGCCGGACCGCGCATGGTAGTAGCCAAAATAATGATCGCAGGCTATTACTGGCCAGGAATGCATGTAGATGCGGTCGAATGACTATGAAAATGCGCAGCTTGCCAGCGCCACGCGCCAAAAACGTTTTGCCCAAAGAATCCACTCGTTCCCGTCACGTCCACCTGGCCCTTTCAGCAATGGGGCATTGATCTTGTTGGTCCATTCCCAGACGCGCCAGGCGCAGTCAAATTCATAATTGTGGCAGTCGATTATTTCACAAAATGGGTCGAAGCCAAGGCACTAGCCTCAACAACGGCAATGGTAATTCGCAAATTTATATGGGAAAATATTATTTGTAGATTCAGATTAACATTGCGCATCTTCTCCGACAACGGCACTAACTTCGCCTCAGATGATCTTCAAAAATGGTTCAAAGAAAAGAAGATCGAGCACAACTTTGCCTCTGTGGCACATCCACAAGCAAACGGCCAAGTTGAGAGTGTTAACAAATAGATCGTCGATGGCATAAAAGCGCGACTTGGGACAGCGCGTAGAGGATGGGTCGATGAACTTCCCAGCATCTTATGGGCACACCGCACCATGCTAAAAACCAGCACTGGGGAAACCCCGTTCAGCCTGGTCTATGGGATCAGAAGCAGTAATACTAGCAGAAATTGGTCTTCCATCACCGCGCATGCTAGCCATGGAAAGACAAAACAACGAACAAGAGCGAAGATTGGATTTAGACCTTCTTGAAGAAAGGCGCGAAAATGCGGCCATCACAGAAGCAAGGTACAAATCCAAACTCGAGAAATACTACAATGCGCGCGTACGCGTATGTACCTTTGTCCCTTGTGATTTCGTCTTGCGCGACAATGAAGCTTCCAACGCAGAAAAACCAGGCAAATTAGCGCCAAAATGGGTAGGACCATACGTAATCAATGAAGTCTTAGGCAAGGGAGCTTACACCTTGAAAAGAATTGATGGGACACTAGTTCCCCGCACCTGGAACGCGCAGCAGCTGCGCAGGTGTTACATATAAGCCAAAACAGTCCGCAAAATGAAAGTATACAAGCAATGTATTTCTTTATTATCCTTTGTATTATTGGCCTTGCGCCCTTATTAATACAAGCATCATCTTTACTCATATTACTGTTTGTTATAAATTGCATATAATTCTTTGGGTATACGCGAAAACAATATGGTAAACATTTTACGCTTCATGAACAGTCTAAAAAAAGGGCGCAACCTTGTGCATCTTAGACAAACGTTCACACATGAATACAATACCATTCTCATTTGCTCTACCTATTCAAAGCAATTAAACATATGCAACACATTGTAATCCAAACACAACCTGAAGCTTACAGGCACGACAGTGCATCAGAATATATATATATATATATATATATATATATATATATATATATATATATATATATATATATATATATATATATATATATATATATATATATATATATATATATATATATATATATCATCATCATCATCAAAACGGAATATAAACAACCATTCACCACAATCACGGCAGTGATCTTCAAAAAATTTTTAGTAACAAGACCAACATAAACATCAAAAAAGGAATACACAGTTCCCCAAACCTAACCTAATCAGCAGCAACACCATCAGCAACAACCGGCACATGATCAACACGACGATTCTTCCGACGATAATACACCAGTTCACATCCGCCGCACTGAATCATTGGAAAACATGCCAACAAGGCATCAGCAGCTAAAACACCAGCCTTTTCTTCAACAACTTCCGGCCGGCAAGCTTCAGAACCAGAGCCCACCACTGTGAGATAAATGGAAGACATTGGTTTCTCATCTCCGGTAAATACTAAAACCTGACCAGCATCTCTCGGCCGGCGAGATTCGTAACTGGAGCCCACAGATGTGTGAAGAGCGGAACTAAGAGTTTCCTCATTTCCGGTAACCTCCAGCGGCGACGAATTAGCAAGGAGAAGAAGACCTTCAGCGGCCTCATAAACTCTTAAGATCTCCAACAATCTTCGAGAACGAGAGGATTGTCTGGTCCTCATATCTCCAAATCAGGTAAAAAGATCACAACTGCCAAATGTGTCTATAATGGAAATACCAGCATCGATAGGAGAGAAAGGAAAAATAATCATAATCAACAATCAAATCATCTCACCCTAAACGACGCTACCAGAAAAAACGTCATATCTCATTAAATGAAGTCTGACAGTGTCTACACATATCCTAAAGAGAGAAGATGAAAAGGTATTGCATATATTCATTTTATTTTACAAACTGACGTAATAAACGTCAGATCATGATTAAGCAAGATCAGACCAAAGAAGGAAATTCACAAATTTCCTTCAGTAACAATTTTCAAACAAAGTCATAATGAGCAAGTGTATCTTCTCCCAGAAGATTCCCCATTTTCGTGCCAAAAAATTCTACAGCAAAAAGCAACTCTCTCATAGTCCAGTGCTCCACTTACCTGCATAAGAGCAACACTAGACTGGGGGGACTTGAAGGGGTAAGGTCCCAAAAACCTCGCCTCGAATACTTGGAACCATACCACAACCTCATCTCTTAACCCTCTTTAGACTTTGCGTGTTCGCACACTAGTCCTACAAAGAGAACTTAGAAGAAAGACAACAGGTAACCCCTGCACGCCAAAAGGAAATGAATCCTTGCGCCTTTCTCCATAACAAACAGGGATAAAAATCCCAGGGAGCACTCCCGCTTAAATAATACCCAGACTTGGATATTATTTACTGATACCACACAATAAAGAGTCACACCAGATTACAGCAGTAATCTTCTAGAAAGAATCAATTGTGCACTACTAAGACGGTTATAACCGCTTGGACACGTGTCATCACACAAGACACCCCTGAAATCACAACGATAGCATATAATTGGAGAGAAACCTCCACTTGATCACTTTCCACGTGGCAAATCCCCAGCCATGGATCTGAACAGCGATCCGTGTGCACTCACGTCGGATCGAGAAGATTAACGGAAGAAAATGTAACTGCTTACGGGGTTAGCATCTTCCGTTAACATTTCACCAACAAATTTTCCCGCCCAAAAACTCTCGGCTATAAATATGAGAACAATTCAGGTATGAAAGTCAAGTTACACACACTTTATCTATACTTCTTCTTCTTCTTCTTCTTCATAAACACATACTTGTTCTCATGCCGGAGTCGGGTCAAGGAGAGAACCCCTTTCTCCCCTTGACGAGGCTAACAGTGCTTTGTTTTGCAGAGTTTACCGGAGAAGAAGACTAGTCACGACCAGATCAAACGAGAGAGAACAAACCCATTTTATGCAGATTCAAACCCCCTAGATAATTCGATTCAGGTCAATTATCTAGTGTTTCTTCAAGAAGTAACAGCAGAAGACCATCAAAGTACTTCGAGTCAGTCACCTCCAAACACAGCCACACAATCTGCGGAGCACAGTACCACTGAAGAAAGTCCATCCAACGTGATATCAGAGGTAAGAAATACTGAAAACCCTGAATGTCCTACGTCTTATAACTATGAGACAACAGGGGAACACATAGAACCGACAACAACAGAACCTATAGAACATGTTGAACCAGATGTTGAACAGGTTGAACCAGTTGTTGAACATGTTGAATTAGTTGCAGCAGAGACAACCGGAAGATACTCTCTCCCTCCTAGAGCCAATAGAGGGGTCCCTCCAAAACGGTACTCCCTAGAGAGGGAAACCAGAAATTCAAGGTATCTTGTAGCTAATATGGTCAACAGGAACTTATCTAACAGTGCGAAAGCATTTGTTACCTCACTATACTCTAAACAAATACCTAGTTCCGTAAAGGAAGCGCAAGGTAAGAAGAACTAGAAAGAAGCAGTGGAAATGGAGATGCACGCTCTTATAAAAAACAACATGTGGGAGAAGTGCATTGTCCCTAAAGGAAAGAAAATAGTTGGATGCCGTTGGGTGTATTCAATCAAATATAAAACAGATGGTTCCATTGGAAGATACAAAGCTCGGCTTGTAGCCAAGGGGTACACTCATACGTATGGGATTAATTACTCTTCTCCGTGGCAGCCAATAAGGAGTGGCCTCTCCACCAGTTTGATGTTACAAATGCATTTCTCCATAGAGACCTATCGGAAGAAGTCTACATGGAAGCACCTCTAGGCTTTTGAGGGGGTTTTAAAGAAGGAAGTTTATCGGTTGAAAAAGTCCTTGTACGGGCTAAAATTGTCTCCTCGGGCATGGTTTGGAAAGTTCACTTTGGCTATGAAAGAACATGGGTATCACCAAAGTAACGCTGATCATACTCTGTTCCTCAATAGAAGAAACGGCCTTGTAACTTGCTTGATCATATATGTAGACGACATGATTATTATCGGAGATATAGAAAAAATAGCAAGGCTGAAAAGAATCTGTTTTCAAAGTTTGAAATGAAAGACCTTGGGAATCTCAAGTATTTCCTCGGGATAGGAGTTCTCAGGTCTAAACGGGGGATTTTCATCTGCCAAAAGAAGTATGTCCTTGATCTCCTGGCGGAAACTGGGTTGATCGATTGTAAACCAGCAGATACTCCAATGGTGGTGAACCACAACCTTCACATGGAATTTAATGGAGAACTTGCAGACAAAAAAAGGTATCAACGGCTCATGGGTAAGTTAATTTATCTCTCTCACACTCGCCCTGATATAGCTTATGCTGCTGGAGTTGTGAGCCAGTTCATGCATCAACCACAAGTTGCCTACATGGAAGCTGCTCAGAGAATTTTATAATATCTCAAGGGAACCGCAGGCCATGGAGTGTTGTTTAAAACAAATGGACATTTAAATGTTGAGCTCTACACTGACGCAGACTGGGCAAGAGATAAGGGAAACCGAAGGTCAACATCAGGGTACTTCTCCTTGGTTGGTGGAAACCTCATTACCTGGAGAAGTAAGAAACAGAAGGTGGTCGCTCTGCCGAGTGCAGAAGCGGAATTTAGAGGTATAACTCGAGGGTTAAGCGAAGTTCTTTGGATCAGGAAGCTGCTAGAAGACATTGGTTTTTCCCAAAAGGCTCCTAATAAAGTTATGTGTGACAATACAACTGCAATATAAATCTCAGAAAACCCAGTTCAACATGATCGAACAAAACACGTGGAGATAGATCGACATTTCATCAAAGAGAAATTGGAAGAAAGAATCATAGAACTCCCGTATGTTTCGCCAAAAGATCAACTCGCAGATATTCTCACAAAATCCGTCAACGGAAACGCCTTTAGTAGTTGTTTGAGCAAGTTAAGTATTGGTGATCCCACTACTCAACTTGAGGGGGAGTATCGGGTAGTGAGCAATAAGTCATAGTATAGGGGCTAAATGTGTAACATGGTGTTCTATATAAACACCCTTCCTATGTAACGCTAAAGAGAGTTTTTCCTCAATACAATTCAAACCCCATTACAAAGTTTATTCTTTATACTAGTCAACATTATTCTTTATACCAGTCAACAGATAGGTACTAGCCCCTGGCGGACCATGATCGTATTCGTAGTGGTCCACTAGCGGCCACCTAGAGCAGTATAATCTTTAGGTATTTCATTAACTCACTTCACAGATCAAAAAATTATTTGCCCCGCACACGTCCCGAGCCCTGATACACACCTACGAGTGTGGTATGTTATTCTCTAGTCGACAACCGTAGTAGATAGTCCTCATGTATTGTTTTGTCTGATTGTTTAAAATTGACTACTTATGTGAATGTGACTTAGACTCCCAAGCTAAGATTTTGAGTAACTCCTGCATAGCAGTAGAAATGCTTTTAAGGTGAGTTTATGAATGCTTTAATTATGTGAACATGATTGTCTAAATTATAATTGTTTATGACCATGAGTATAAATCTTGTGATTGACGTATGCATTTGATATATTCTGGATAAAACATGGGCATAGATACACATGTATATTAGGGAACTTTATATACATTGCTACGATACACTACTTTGTAACTACACTGGCCATACGTTGGCCCCTGTGATGTACTAGGGTTTGATTGTATTGGGCGACTGGTGTGATGTCGAGAATTATGGTGAATGTTGCATGTGCAGGTACAAGTCATGATAGTGTTAATGTGATTTTTAAAACTTGTAGATATTTCATGAACTTAACAACATAATCTAACATATGTTATAGTATGTGTCACATGTCATGAGGCTTGTTGATGATCGGTTCATGTAACAGTTGTTGTAGATCTTAACCTAGGACTAGTATGATCACATGTTGCATTTGTATTATTCCGAGTGTATATAACCTTTGTATATTGATGATTAAGTTTTCCTCATAAGTTGGTATTAATTGAGTATTGGCATCTGTATTTGTCACAGCCCAACATAACCGCACCATGATATTGTCCGCTTTGGCAGCCAGCACGCCCTCAGCGTCTGCCCCTTACAGTTTTAAAATGCGTCAGGATGGTGAAGGAATCTAGCCCCTTATAAGGAAGCCTTTGTTCCCCTTCACAACCAATGTGGGATATCACAATCCACCCCCCTTAAGGGGTCCAGCGTCCTCGCGGGACCTGGCACCACCGGTCCGAACCTGGCTCTGATACCATCTGTCATAGCCTAGTGTAACCGCACCATGATATTATCCGCTTTGGCAGCCAGCACACCCTCAGCGTCCGCCCCTTACGGTTTTAAAACGCGTCACGATGGTGAAGGTATACATCCCCTTATAAGGAAGCCTTTGTTCCCCTTCACAACTGATATGGGATATCACAGTATTGGATGAGGTATTAAATAAATTGTTAGGTTATGTAAGATCTGCTGATGATGAATGCTAAAACCCAAGGGAAATCATCTCCCTGCCTGATTGAATAAGTAAGTTTACAAGTCAATGTCCAGAAGTTTCCTCCCTTGAAAGTTATCCAAACAACCACCCAAACTACTGGAATGAACAACTGCTGCTCAAAGATACAAGACAACAAGTACAAGTGCTGGAATGAAAAGTGCAGGGTCAACTAGTCAACAGTCAAAGTCAACACAATGAAGATAGAAGACCAGAAGACCAAGTCAAAGAAAGACAAGAAGTACTGGATTCCAAAAGTGTTGCTTTCTAATAACAGTTTTGGAACCTAGTGGTTTACTTGTAATTTTCCAGTTGTTTAGTTTTAGTTGTTTATTTCCGAACTGTCCAGCAGTTCTGCATAACTGCTGGAAGTTACACATTCAATGGGTTATTTCGGGTCACTTTCATGGTAACGTCACCACTAGTTCTCTCCTCTATAAATAGTTCACTCTGTATTTAGTGAACTTTAACTCTAGGAGCTGAAGAGAGGAGGAACCTAATACAGAGAGTTTTCATGTTGATGGGTTGTACTACTATACTATAGATTATAAATTGGAATATGACTAATATATGAAACATTGACAATCATTCCCTGTAACACCCCAACCACATATAAAACAACTCACGGCGGAAACGTCGGGGGATCACGTTACAAATTGTTTCATAACACATGGTACTTAAAGTTTTGTTTTATTGAATTAATTTAAATTACATAGTCTTTGAAAACACAAACAAAACACAAATAATTGTCTTTATGTTTTAAAGTAAACTAAGGATGAGTCCATCCTATGTATAACATGCTTTCATAATCGTCACACATTAGCACCTGAAACGTATGTGAAAAAGACGGTCAACAATGAACGTTGGTGAGTAACATAGGTTTTGTGAGTCAAATTCATGGCTTTGTATTAGTATTGCAATACCTTGTCCAACTACGATAGTCGATGAGTGAAAACCTTGTAAATGAACTTGTATAAAATGTGCTTGGTATTGCAATACGTTTAACCAACTATAAAAGTTGGTATGAGTAAGAAAACCTTGTGGCCATGATTCTCGACAAAAGTGTTTCTTTTGTAAAACTGTGTAAGAAATCGATTTAAAAGAAAACTTTGTATGGTTTATATATCTTTAATTGAAAACTGTTCGTGACTTGTCTAAACCAATAATTTTTGTTTTGTGTAAACCATTTGTCCTTGTTTTGTATAAACCATTCGTTCGTGTTATGTATAAACCAATTGTCTGTGTTTTAGTTGTTTTTGTGTAAACTAGTGTGGTCGTGTGGTGACTGTAAGGACCTGCATGAAAATGTCCTAAAACACTCCGTAAGTGAAAACCCAGACCCCTAAAACCCGAAATTTCATGAAAAATCAAGAAAATCCAAATTTATCAATCTATCGCGGGCCGTGTAAGAATTAAGCAAGGCTTACGCGGGGTGCGACAGCCTTATAATTCTCCGGATAAGCTTTAGGGCCACGTATCAGACACGTGGCAGACCTACGCCATGACACGGCAGCCCTATCCGTAGCTAGGGTGGCCCTAGCGGGCCGCGTAGGATGCCCTTCGAGTTTACGCGGGCCGCGACAAACTCAAAAATTTGCTATAAATTGGACGTTGCATGGCCTTTCTTCTGTGTTCGAATTTCACTTTCAAAATGTCAAAATTCTGCTTATATACGAGTGTTTAAGGGTCGAGACGTTGCTACGATTACAGGGTAATAACTCGATCACTGCTACGATACAATGTCCGATCGATTGAAACCGATCCGATGGATGTTTAAGTGCTGCCTGAATTCGGGCTATACTTTGTCATCCGTCGTGAGGGTTTTGATTTCGTGAATTTATCGTAAATTTTGTATTAAGTTACTAACCTAGTTTCGTTTTCATTATTTAACTAGGTTACCAGGCTTAATCTGTAGGCAATGAACGGGCGACTGCCGCACTGCGTTGGTTAGAAAAGACCGAAGTAGTAACTAAAATCAGTAAGTGTGCAGAGGAAGACAAAGTTATGTATGCATCCCACCTTTTCAAGGAAGAGGCGTTAGAATGGTGGAATACAGTGCTGCGGGCTAAGGGAAGTGATGTGGCTTATGCCATGAGCTGGGAGGAATTTAAGGAATTAATAGAAAGGAAATTTTTTCCCTCCTACGAAGAGGAACAAATGACAAATAAGTTCCTGAACCACCGGATGGTGGACGTCGATTGTCGAGGGTATACTTCGAAATTTTTTGAGTATGCTAAAATTGTACCAACTCTGGCCTCGCCAGAACCGGTGCTTATTTCTCACTATATTTGGGGACTAATTAGAGAAATTCATGATATAGTCAAAGATGCGAGACCCCGCACAATTGACGATGCTGTCGAACTGGCCAACACCTTGACTGACAGACTGGTGCGCACAAGAGAAGAAAACAGGAAAAAGGAATTGGCCCAAAAGATTACCCAAGGATTTCATGGAGGTAATAATAGTAGTAACTTCAAGAAAAAGGGAACTGGGCAATCTTCCACACCTCCATTCTGCAGAAACTATCGAAAGAAACATTTTGGTAAATGTCATGAAAAGTGTAATTTCTGCAAGGCACCAAGGCACCGAGAGGAGGAGTGCAGGAAGAAATCAACGATTTGCTTCAATTGTGGAGAAGCTGGGCATTTTAGACCAGAATGCCCAAAATTGGTCAAACCAGCTGATAACAAGGCCAAACTTGCTGAAGGAACTAATAAGAAGAATGCAAGAGCCTTCCAGCTAGCTACCCAGGAAGCAGATCTGATTCCAGATGTGATAGCTGGTACGTTTCTTGTACATGACGTTTACGCAAAAGTATTATTTGACTCTGGTGCAAACCAAAGTTTTATAAATACTTCATTTTGCCAAGCTCTTAAGCAACCTTTAACCAAACTTAGGCAAGTTTTTACGGTAGAAACGGCAGATGGAAATTCTGTTAACATAGATAAGGTTCTGCAAGAAGGAAAGATAGAACTCTCAGGCTATAAATTTTCTGCAAACCTTCTACCTATGAAATTAGCAGGATTCAATGTCGTATTAGGAGTGGATTGGTTAGTAGCCAACTATGCTCGAATCCTCTGTGATAAGAATTCCATAGAAATTGATACACCAGCAGGAGAAGTAATTGCGATTTCAGGAGATAAGCCGCGTTAACCAATGAAGTTCATTTCAGTAATGAAAGTTGCTAGTTATGAATGTAAACAAGGAATAGTGTATATGATTTCGGTAATCATTAACACTAAAGGTAAGGAACTTAAGGAAATCCCAGTAGTGTCGGAATACCTGGATGTATTCCCCAAAGAACTACCTAGATTACCACCAGATAGGGAAGTAGAATTTAGAATTCATCTAATCCCTAGAACAACACCAATAACTAAGGCACCTTATCGATTAGCACCCACAGAAATGTTAGAACTGAAGAAGCAGTTAGATGAATTGCTAAGCAAAGGATTTATACAACCAAGTTCATCCCCTTGGGGAGCACCGGTGTTGTTTGTGAAAAAGAAGGATGGTTCGATGCGAATGTGTATCGATTATAGGGAATTGAATAAGGTTACCATTAAGAATCGATACCCATTACCTAGGATTGATGATCTTTTCGATCAACTTCAGGGAGCTAAGTATTTTTCTAAGATCGATTTGCGCTCCGGCTATCATCAGTTGAAGGTACAGGAAGGAGATATACCTAAAACTGCTTTCAGGACTAGGTGTGGTCACTACGAGTTTATAGTCATGCCATTTGGACTAACAAATGCACCTGCAGCATTTATGGACATGATGGAATAGAATCTGTAAGCCGTATTTGGATAAATTCGTAATTTTCTTCATCGACGATATACTTATTTATTCCAAAAGCCAGGACGAGCATTGTAAGCACCTGCATGCCCTCTTAGCTCTGTTGAGAAAGGAAAAACTTTACGCCAAATTTTCGATGTGTGAATTTTGGCTACAAGAGGTGCAATTTTTAGGACATATGGTGAATCACGAAGGTATTCACGTGGATCCCTCCAAGATAGAAGCGATCACAAGTTGGAAAGTCCCGCAATCAGCTACCGAAGTTGGAAGTTTTCTGGGGTTAGCTGGATATTATAGGCGCTTCATTAAGGACTTTTCTAAGATAGCTGTTCCATTAACTAAGCTAACCTGTAAAACTGTTAAGTTTGAATGGGGACTCAAGCAAGAAGAGGCCTTTAGGATTTTAAAGCAAAGATTAACAGATGCCCCAATTCTAGCCTTACAAGACGGAACCGAAGATTTTGAAGTCTTCTGCGACACTTCTAATTTGGGATTAGGATGTGTGCTAATGTAACACAAAAAGGTAATTGCGTATGCATCAAGGCAGTTAAAGAAGCACGAAGAAAATTATATGACTCATGATTTAGAACTAGGAGCAATAATTTTTGCCCTTAAAATTTGGAGACATTATCTGTATGGGAGTAAGTTTACAGTCTATACAGATCATAAAAGTTTAAGATACATATTTAGGCAAAAAGAATTAAACATGAGGCAAAGAAGATGGATGGAAATTCTAAGTGATTACGACTGTGATATTCAATATCACGAATGGAAGGCGAATGTAGTAGCAGATGCCTTAAGTCGTAAGTATCTTGAAAAACAAAGGCGAGTTCGTGCTCTTAGATTAAATCTCCAATTAGATTTAATGGAACAACTGAAGAACATCCAAGAAACGGCCATCAAGGATGATGCTGAAGGAATGAAAGGACTGATAAAGGAATTAGAGCAAGGGACTGATGGAATTTGGAGATTCCATAAGAAAAGGATTTGGGTACCTAGGCAAGGAAATTTAAGAGATAAAATTTTAGAGGAAGCCCATAAGTCTAGGTATACAATGCACCTTGGTAATAACAAGATGTACCAAGATTTGAGAAATAACTTCTGGTGGATAGGAATGAAAAAGGACATAGCTAGATACGTTTCAAAGTGTCTAACTTGTTCACAAGTTAATGCAGAGCACCAGAAACCTTCAGGGTTACTTCAACAATTAGAAATGCCTGTATGGAAATGAGAACTAATAACAATGGACTTTGTTGCTAAGTTACCCAAAACCAGGAAAGGTAACGACGCAATCTGAGTGATTGTAGATCGATTAACCAAATCAGCTCATTTCCTGCCAATGAAGGAGACCTTTGGCATGGAAAGATTAGCAAAGTTGTACGTAGATGAGGTAGTATCCTTACATGGAGTCCCACTCTCCATTGTGTCAGATAGGGATAGTCGTTTCACTTTGCATTTTTGGACAAGTTTCCAAGAAGCAATGGGGACACGACTAAATTTAAGTACTACATACCATCCCCAAACAGATGGACAAAGTGAAAGAACGATTCAAACCCTTGAAGACATGCTTAGAGCATGTGTAATCGACTTCGGTGGAAATTGGGATGACCATTTACCACTAATAGAATTCTCCTATAACAATAACTACCACACTAGCATCAATGCTGCCCCGTTCGAAGCACTGTATGGACAAAAGTGTCGAACTCCCGTATGCTGGGCAGAAATAGGAGAAAGTCAATTATCAGGTCCTGAGATTGTACAGGAAACCACCGACAAGATAACTCAAATACAGGAAAGATTAAAAACGGCTCGAGATCGTAAGAAGAGTTATGCAGACAATCGACGCAAGCCGTTAGAATTTCAAGTTGGAGACAAGGTACTCTTGAAAGTTTCTCCTTGGAAAGGAGTAGTTCGATTTGGTAATAAAGGAAAGCTAAGTCCAAGGTACATTGGACCATTCACAGTTACCCAACGAATTGGACCAGTTGCTTATAAATTACAACTACCATAAGAGCTAGCCGGGGTACATGACGTGTTTCATGTATCTAACCTCAAGAAATGTTTATCTGATGAATCCCTGGTAGTACCTCTTCAGGATATAGAGGTAAATGAAAAGTTAAAATTTGTTGAGAAACCTCTCCAAATTGAAGACAGAAAGATCAAACACCTTAAACATAAGAGATTGGTACTGGTCAAAGTCAAGTGGGATTCAAAAAGAGGACCTGAGTACACATGGGAACTGGAATCGGAAAAGACGCGAAAACACCCTTACTTGTTCAAGTAAATCTCGAGGACGAGATTTAAATAAGGTGGGGAGGATGTAAGGACATGCACGGAACTGTCCTAAAACACTCTGTAAGTGAAAACCCGGACCCCTAAAACCCCAAATTTCATGAAAAATCAAGAAAATCCAAATTTATCAATCTGTCGCGGGCCGCGTAAGAATTAAGCAAGGCTTACGCGGGGCGCGACATCCTTACAATTCTCCGGATAAGCTTTAGGGCCACGTATCAGACACGTGGCAGACCTACGCCATGACATGGCAGCCCTAGCCGTAGCTAGGGTGGCCCTCGTGGCCCGCGTAGGATGCCCTTCGAGTTTACGCGGGCCACGACAAACTCAAAAATTTGCTATAAATTGGACGTTGCATGGCCTTTCTTCTGTGTTCGAATTTCACTTTCAAAACGTCAAAATTTTGTTTATATACGAGTGTTTAAGGGTCGAGACACTGCTACGATTACAGGGTAATAACTCGATCACTGCTACGAAACAATGTCCGATCGATTGAAACCGATCCGATGGATGTTTAAGTGCTGCCTGAATTCGGGCTATACTTTGTCATTCGTTGTGAGGGTTTTGATTTCGTGAATTTATCGTAAATGTTGTATTAAGTTACCAACCTAGTTTTGTTTGCATTATTTAACTAGGTTACCAGGCTTAATCAGTAGGCAAAATCTATCCAGTTAAACTTGCAAAGGGAGTCATTCTCTTTTTACCAAATAGTTTCCAAAACCCTATTTATTTTCAAAGTTATAATTACAGGGATTAAGTCTTTGAAATCTTCAATTACAGCCGTATGTGGGGTTTTGTATACATTACTTGATAACCGTCACCATTGGACAACGGGTTAGCCAATGGGTGATATGACCATAGTCACAGATACGGTCGAGTGACAAATACCGTTTGGGTAGTTGGTTGATATAAACATTGTAATTGCCCTTAATACTGTAATTTATAACAATGTGTCGTTTTGTACCAAATGAATGACTCGCCAGTATTTCCCCGCTGATAAAATCTTTTTAAACATATTTCAGGTGATTACTGCGAACAAGGAAAAAGTGCCGTGTAGCACTACCAGCTTGGATAAAGTGGCTCAGTAAATAAATAAACATGTTTTTTTTGTAACCAAGGGGTTTCCTAGTAAAATTCCTTTATTGTAATTTATGGGGTTTGTCCCGAACTTGAAATAAAATAATCGGTTATTTTCAGTTTTAAATGATCCTGTTAAGATTTCTGCTGCCAAATTAAATAATAATACCACGGGTTTCTGTCTCACGGCATTCGAACCAGAAAACTGGATCGGGGGCCGTGACAGTGAGTACATTCAAGACTGTGTTGACTCGACTAACAAATCACCAAAGGTTTCATCAAATTGTGTTTCTCAGTTTCTGTCATTCCCTAACTTCCCCACATACACCGGGAAATTTGGTTTCGGGATTGTAAGTCCTATGGTACCATAACATACTACCGGTCGGCGTGATCAAAGTTAATGAACATACTCATGTTATGGATAACGCACCACCAAGTTTCACACATTATTGAAAACATATTGTTATATATATAACCATATGCTTTGTTTTAAAATCTTAAAAATAGCTTAGCACATATGAATCACCCCAAAACATTTAGAAAATGCAAAAGAGGGGAACTGTGTACTCACATTGAAAATCATTTTATATATATAAACCATATATATTGTTTTGAAATCTTGAAAATAGTAATAGGCACATATGAATCACCCCAAAACATTTGAAAATCATGAAAGAGGGGAACTATGTACTCACATTGAAAATCATTTTGTATATATACACCATATATATTATTTTGGAATCTTGAAAATAGTAATAGGCACATTTAAATCACCCTAAAACATTTGGAAAACATAAAAGAGGGGAACTATGTACTCACTTGGATTGCGTAGATGTCTTGTTCAATTGTGTATGCAAAGCTCAAGTGTCTCCTAATGTATCAGATTGTTATTCGTTAGTGTATATCGTGAGTTAAGCGAAAGAACGGATATAATGGGGTTTATTAACCAAACAAGTGAATGATCTCGTGTAATATGGTTCATAATACCTTTCATTCTGATTTGAGGATGTTCAAAGGTGTTTTGACACGTTATGACTTGTTAAAGTGGTTTACGCCACTTTAACGGGTCATATGCGTAACTACGGGTTCAGATGGTCGAATGAGTCATGTGACGAGTCCGATATGTCAAAACATGTTTAATAATGTTGTATGACCAACTTATAAGTCAAAAACAATGATCATATATGTTTAAAACTATTTTATGCGAAAAAAGGTATTTTAGACATTTTAAAAGAATTTAAAGTTGACTCGCTAATTGACATACCAAACGACATGACCATAAGGTATAACCTCAGAGGGTTATTCCCTATATTACTATGGTCATATAAATGGGTATGGTCGGATCCTAAGGTTGACAAAACGGGTCAGATTCGAAAGTCAAAGAAGAAGTCAAACCGCTCGACTTTCGACTAAGGAATAAGCACTAAACTATAAATGACGAGCTAGACATGTTAGAACATGTCTAATAATGTTATAAAACTTTAGTCAATTCTGTTACTCTCAACGCTTGAGTTTTAGTTTTAACAAAACAATTACTTTTAAACGATTCCTTAAACAAGTGAAAGCAAATAGTCAACGTGATGACTATAATGCCAAAAGCTATTTCTTATTGTGTGCTTATCACGTGCCAAGTTCACGACCATGGACCACGTGACAAAACTTGTAGCCCCATAGATGACCTTATTAATTCGTAAATGTTCTAACTTTATCTTGTCTATCGGTCAACTGTTCTTGTCCATTTCTAGAAAACCAAATCCTTTTAATAAATTTTCATCCTTTACTTTATTTAGCTATGTATACGAACTTGCAGTGTTGACCATATTAAAAAGATGCCTGGAAGCTCACATGTATGTATAGCTACATATTCGAACTTGTAGTGTTGACCTTCCTTGAGTCTCCCTCCAGCTAATAAAGTTCAAATTTGAGCAAATATTCACATGTGAAAAACGGTCAACTATACTATTGCAAATACTCTACCACTACGGGTACTTTATCAAACAAGAATATTCTAAGTACTCTCAATTAGAGCGAGTACTATAGCATGCTCACCCTCTAAGAGTACTAGTATGCACGCTCTCCACGAGTACTAGTATGCTCACCCTCTGAGAGTACTAGTATACTCGGTCATTGCGGGAACTAGTATACTCGCTCTGTATAAGTACTAGTATGCTCACTCATTGTGAGTACTAGTATGCTTATTCATTGCGAGTATTAGTATGCTTACTCAAGAATACTCATACGCTATACCAAAACCCTAGAATTAGGCTATATTGGCGGTTGTGATGTTAGAAGCTTGTAATTGCCTCAAGTTTCAAACTTTATGAATCCCCATGACTCGTAATGAATGTATGAGAAGCCCCATGCATAACCATTCATGAAAACACAAGCTTTAAGCAAGAAAATTAACCTAAAACTGAAAACCCACTTGAATCCTTGAAAACATGACTTGAATCACCACTTGCACACTTGATTCTGATTCACGAATGATCCACAAGCATTCGTCCTTTTTTATCCTTTCTCAAAACCGGCCCAAAAATAACAAAACCCAAGTGTTTCTTTCTCTAGAATTCTCCCCCACTCTCTAGAGCTCAAAAGAGAAAATCTTGAAAATGAAGGTTGAATGTAACACCCCATGTTTCGAAAGTCAATTCAAGATTGAAGTCAAAGGAAGAAAAGATTGCTAATTGCGATCTGCCACTCTTTGCTTAACTACTGATTTGACTTCTTTGACTTGTAATCGAATCTTTATTTTAATTGCTTTAGTTGTATTATATGGAGCATCTATGAATGATCGAGGTTTAATCGATGTTTATCGCATCTTTTATCGCTTTATCGCTTATCGCATCGCAATCGCATTCGCAACTCGAATTATGCGTTCTGGATATTGTTTTACATGTGTGTGCTTTTTATGTGTTACTTGTGCATGTTTAATTATGTTTACGTTTGTGGTGATTAATCGAAACGCAATCGCAACTCTATCGCCATCGAACGCAAGCGCTAAACGCCAGTTAATTAAGATGACTGTATGTTAGATATAGTATTTGTGTGTTTATTACTAATCTATCGCATCGCTCACTCGAAACGCATCGCTCGCTCGAAACGCATCGCAACGCTCAACACGCGAATCGAAACAACGAAACGCAACACGCCGGACACCAGGATCGAGTGGCCAACCGGACGAGTGGCCATCCGATCGGTGACCAATCCGACCCATGCACACTTTCCTCTTTTGGAAACCCTATAAATACCCTCCTGTCACATCATTTGTGTTGTAACAGCTTCTCCACTCGACCAGCTTGCTCAAGATCATTTCTTCTGATTTCTCGCGATTCTTGTAAGTTTTCAACCTAAATCTTGTACTTCTATGAACTACACGCACTCCTTCATCTTTTTCACCTTTGAATCTTAACTTTTAACCATGAAATCAGCAGACTTGAGGTGTTCTAGGATGATGTCATCATGGAGTTCTTATGAACTTCAAGTTTTGGCCTTATTCCACTAAGAACAACTCAGATCTGAAAGATTTCCACATGATTAAACATTGCTTTCACATAGATCTGCACATTTTCAAAGATTAAAGGATTGAAAGATAGTTTTCCAACTTTCTTTCAACTCTTTTACACTCAATGCACTCAAAACCGATAGAATCGGAGCTCGTTCTGATCTTCTACTCTTTCTTAGTGATGCGTCAGTTCAAGATCTGAATTCTATCCAAGAGGCAACTGATTTCGGGTTGAATGTGAACCATCGTCTTGAACAGTTAACCGATCGGACTAGGGTGATTCCTGTTCGATCGGATCACTTGGGTCTTGATGGGGGTTTCTGTTGTTTAGCACGTTGTCATATCGTCTCGAACAAATCGCAACCTTAACGAATTTTCAAGTTAGTAACACGATCAGGTCGCGGGACGGATTGCCGTCCGCTCGGATTGCCATCCGATTGGATTGCCATCCGATCGAACTGCAATCCGATTGGATTGCACTTGAAGGTTCAACACTAAAAACTTTCTCCAACTTTTCAAGGATCTAAACGTTGAGCGGATTACCGTTCGATCGGATTGCCATCCGATCGAACGACCATCCGACCATGTGACGTTTGGAACTTCAACACTTAAACAATTTCCAACATGTTCAATGCATAGTCAGTTCTAACGGATTGCCACCCGATCGGATAGCAATTCGATCGAGTGACAATCCTGCTGTGAACTTGTTCTCAATAAGTGTCCTACCAATCGGATCGCTGTCCGATCGAACCGCCGTTCGATCGATCGACCTGAAGGGTAGAGATACTTCTCTGTTTTCAAAATGCTACAACGAAAACTTCAAAGCCATCATACACAAACACATCCTTACCAAACAAGATGTTAATCCAATCGAATGGCCATCCGACCGGATGACCATCCGAACGGATTAACATCCGATCGACTGGCCATCCGATCCGATTGCCATCCGATCGGATTACCATCCGACACTTATCACCTTTGCACCGTTTTACGCGCCGCTTATCATTTATGCTATCGTTAACTATTCAGGCTAATCTTTCTCAGCGCTCCCTTCAATCCAAGAGAGTGTTTACTTGTTAAACACAATCTGTGAGTATACTCGATCCTCTTTTTATTTTACGCACTTTTGGGTGTTACATACGTTATCTATATTCAAATCACATCAAACACACAACGTAAACACTATTTATACGCTAACCGTTATTGCATGCTAAGTGTTATTCGATGAATGCTTGTATGTTATGTTAACACAGTGATTGTTGCCTGACACCTTAGCAACGATAGTACTATAGTTTGGACTCAGCACCTGTCGTGGACAGGGGTTGTTAAGGGCTTTACTTCACGTGTCCCAGTGGGGGTATGTGTTGCGCATTCTACAACTCGCAGTCACGTCTGTGCATGTTTCTCTAACGATAACCTACTTGCCTTCACTTGTACATGTTACATGCTGGTTATGCGTAAACGATTTCGAACTCTATATACTATATCAAACTTGTATGCTCACCCTTACACTATGTGTATTGAGTTTATTTTAACGTATGTGATAGGTGCTTAGGATGCTTGCTTGCTATGTGGAATCAAGTAGGAAGAGTCTAGAAACGAACAATTTAAATCTGAGTCGTTGAAACAGTTTTATTTGTTTTTTAGATGATATGTCTGTAATAACTATTTTGCTGGATATGTTTTGGTATGGGACTTGACGTTAAATATTCGGTACCATTAGATGTTATGGATTTCTCTTGGACAATCTGTTTCGCTCAGTGCCATGCCCCGATGTTTCCGTCATCGGTTGGGGTGTGACAGATTGGTATCAGATGTAACACCCCGTGTTTCGAAAGTCAAAGTCAGGATTGAAGTCAAAGGAAGAAAAGATAGCTAATTGCGATCTGTCACTCCTTGCACAACTACTGTTTTGACTTCTTTGACTTGTAGTTAATCTATTTATTTTATCGCATTAGTTGTATTATGTGGAGTACTTATTAGTAATCGAGGTTTAATCGCTATTTATCGCTTGTTTTATCGCTTATTCGCTTATTGCATTGCAATCGCATTCGCAACCCGAATTTTGCGTTTTGGATATTGTTTTACGTGTGTGTGCCTTTTATGTGTTACTTGTGCATGTTTATCTATGTTTATGTTGAGGTGGTTAATCGAAACGCAATCGCAACTCAATCGCAATCGAATCGCAAACGCTAAATGCAAGTTAATTAGGATGATTGTATGTTAGATATAGTAGTTGGGATTAATGGATAATTCTATCACACTACTCCCTCGAAACGCATCGCAAAACTCAACGCACGAAACGAAACGCCAAAACTCAAGTCATCGGAGCCACTCGATCGAGTGACCGCTCGATCGGATGGCCATCCGATCGGATTGCCATCTGATCGGATTGCCACCCGATCGGACAGTCTTCCGATCGGTGACCCACTCGATCTTAGGCACTTTCCTTTTTGGGAAACCCTATAAATACCCTTGTTATGTTACATCACTTGATGGGACAGCTCCTCACTCGACCCAGCCGCACTCAAACTCTATTTCTCTCGTTTTCTCGCGATTCTTGTAAGTTTTCAACCTAAATCTTGCACTTATATGATCTACACACAGTACTTCATCATTCTCTCTTTTGAATCTTAACTTTTAACCATGAAATCAGTATATTTGAGGTGTTCTAGGGTGATGTCATCATGGAGTTCTTATGAACTTCATGTTTTGGCTTCAATCCACCAAGAACAACTTAGATCTGGACGATATCCACATGAATGCACAAAGATCTTGCATAGATCTGAACATATTTGTGGTGAAAAGGATTGAAAGATGGTTTTCAAACTTTCTTTCAACTCTTTTACACTCAATGCACTCAAAACCGATAGAATAGGAGCTCGTTCTGATCTTCTACTCTTTCTTAGTGATGTGTTGGTTCAATATCCAAGTTCTATCCAAGAAGACAACCGATTTCGGGTTAAACATGAACCACTGTCTCGAACAGTTAACTGGCCGGACTAGGGTGATTCCTCTCCGATCGGATTACTTAGATCCTGACGAGGTTTCTGTTGTTCAGCATGTATCATATCGTCTCGATCAAAACTGTAAACTGTCAAAACAATCAAGTGTCAAGACGATTAGGCCTCCAGGACGGATTGCCGTCCGATCGGATTGTTATCCGATCAGATTGCCATCCGATCGACTTGCACCTTGGTCCCACACTTAACCTCTTGATTCAACTTTTGTAGATCTGAACATTGAACGGGTTGCCGTCCGATCAGATTGCCATCCGATCGAGCGACCATCTGGCCGTGTGATGTTGGGACTTCAACACTTAAACAATTTTCAACATGTTCAATGCCTTACTAGTTCTAACGGATTGCCACCCGATCAGTAGACCATCCGATTGAGTGACAACACTGCTGTGAACTTGTTCTCTAAGAATTACCTCACCGAACGGATTGTCGCCCGATCGAACCACCGTTTGATCGATCGACTTGAAGGATAGAGATACTTCTCTATTTTCAGAATGCTACAACGAAAACCTGAAAAGGTAAACCATCATACACAAACACATCTTCACCATAGGAGGTGCCAATACAATTGAATGGCCATCCGATCGGATGACCATCCGAACGCCATCCGATCGGATGACCATCCGAACGGATTGACATCCGATCGACTGGCCATCCGATCGGATTACCATCCGATCGGATTACCATCCGATCGGATTACCATCCGACACTTATCACTTTGCACCGTTTTACGTGCCGCTTATCGATTATGCTATCGTTAAATGTTCAGGCTAATCTCTCCCAGCGCTCCCTTCAATCCAAGATAGTGTTTACTTCTTAAGCACAATCTGTGACTATACTCGATCCCTTTTTGCTTTATGCACTTATGGGTGTTACATACATTACTTATTCTAAATCATAATCGACACACAATGCAAACACTATTTATACGCTAACCGCTATTACATGCTATGTGTTATTCGATGGATGCTTGTATGTTATGTTAACATAGTGATTCTTGCCTGACACCTTAGCAACGATAGTACTATAGTTTGGACTCGGCACCTGTCGTGGACAGGGGTTGTTAAGGGCTTTATTTCACGTGTCCCAGTGGGGATATGTGTTGCGCATTCTACAACTCGCAGTCATGTCTGTGCATATTTCTCTGTCGATAACCTATTTGCCTTCACATTACATGTTACATGCTGGTTATGCGTAAACAATTTCGAACTCTATTATATCTATTAAACTTGTATGCTCACCTTTACACTATGTGTATTGACCTCTACTTTAACGTATGTGACAGGTGTTTAGGATGCTATCTGCTAGGATGCTTGCTGTGTGGAATCGAAGTAGGAAGAGTCTAAGAAACAAACAAACAATTTATTTTAAAATCTGAGTTGTCGAAACAGAACAATTTGTCTTTGATTTGTCTGTATTAACTATGCTACTTTTATGTCATGGTATGGGACGTGATGCTTAAAAAAACGGTAATCGTAGTTGTTATGGAAGATCCTGGACAATCTGTTTCGCTCAGTGCCATGCCCCGATGTTTCCGCCATCGGTTGGGGTGTGACATTAGAGCCATAACTATAGGGAATTATGCAAGACTCGACCTAGTCCGTGTCGATGTCTTAGAAACGACGGACTTGCGCATGCCCTGTAGGGGTTTTGAAAAATCTTACTTGCAATTCTCGCTCGCACTCATGCTATTCTATCACAACTGCCTTTCCTAAAGCAGTCACACTACACTCTTTTCGAAAATGAACGAGTAATTGGATCGAGATTAGGTGTGAAAACCGCAAACTCTCGATTAAATCGCTTATTCGACCCGCATTTTTACTATAAACAGAAAAGTTTGCGTTGAATCAGGAGTGAAATCCGTACTTTAACGCAGATTTCCCTCTCTATTTTATCAAAATAGGGACGAAGTCGTTAAGTTAGGGGTGAAACCCGAACCTCGACGACTTGTTCCGCACTCCGTTATGGTTTTACAAAACTCTCACCAAAGTCTCGACGGACTCCAACGACAGGAAGTCACACTGTAACTGGGAGGATGCGTGTTGTTCGCCCAAATCGAGGCGAGAGCATAGTCCCGAAAGCCAAAGTGTGTACCAAAGGTCCTTGTGAATAGTCGAATCACTTTGGATAGTCGACGTCTATCTAGCCTTAGACAATCTATACTCGATTTCAAGCTCGCAATCGCTAATTTCATGTGTTTTGATTCTGAGCCCGCAACTGCTGACTCTGATGTTCGTCGCTTTTATGTGGGTTTTATGTGTTTTTATGTGATTTAACTTGTTTATGTGTTTCGATTTTGGTAATTTATTCGCTTTTCGCTTTCGCTTTGATCGACACACACGACCAGCACTGCACATCTATCTCAATACGCTAACAAATCGCTACTACTTGTGGATGATCGCATGACAACTTGTTCCGATCTCTATTTTTGGTTTTACAAAACTCTCACCAAAGTCTCGACGGACTCCAACAACTTGAAGTCACCCTGTAACTGGAAGGATGCGTGTCGATCGCCCAAATCCAAGGCGAGAGCACAATCCCGAAAGTTAAAGTGTGTACCAAAAGTCCTTGAGAATAGTCGAACCACTTTGGGTAGTCGCCGTCTATCAGCCACAGACAATCCATTCTCGATTTTTATATGTTTCGATTCTGAGCTCGCAACTGCCGACTCTGATATTCGTCGCTTTTATGTCGATTTTATGTGTTCTATGTAATTTTAATCTACTTATGTGTTTTTTGGTGATTTATTCGCTTCTTGCTCTCGCTTTGATCGACACACACAACCCGCACTGCACCTCTACCTCAAATCGCTAAAAATCGTAGCTACTTGTGGATGAACGCATGCTATGTTACTCACTAATCGCAATCACTATTCTCGAACGTGCGAACTTTGAATGATAGGTTTCTGTATTCTGACTGCCTCTTGTGCTTCTGTGCTTCCGTGCTTATGTGCTCATACATGCTTAGATGACTATGTGTTTATGTTCCTATGTGTTTATGTGTTACGTGATTGTGCTCCTAAGCTTTAGTAGTATTAGGCGTGTGAGGTGAGATTCGATTATATTGTGTCTGAGTCCTATGGCGATGTTTGTTACAGACAATGTCGTCATCTGGATCCCGTCACTCGCGCGCTGCCTGACGTAACAAAAAGACAAACGCCTTGCTGCTCTCGTCTAAGCAGATAGCGAAAGTCATTCCTCAGATCGTTAGCGACCTGCACGAGAATGCCAGCAAGTCTTCTGAAGAGTCCAGGACTGATTCGCCAAAGTCTGTTTTAGCTTTAAGCAGTTCAAAGCTTGTGGTCCAAAAGAATTTACTGGCGAATATGGCCCTACGGCCCTGTTTCAATGGTTTGATTCGATCGAGGTTATCATGCGCCAAAGTGGCTGTCCTGATAATCTCCGCACTCGGAACGCCACTGGCGTCTTCCAGTCCCGCGCTTTAGACTGGTGGACGGCCGAGAGAAATAAACGTGGGAATGATGCAGCTTATGGTTTGACGTGGGATGAATTGAAGGACGTTTTGATGGAAGAGTTCTGCCCTCCCCATGAGCGCCATAAGTTGGAGGACGAATTCTGGCATATCAAGCAGAAGGATGGTGACAGTGCTGCTTTAACTGCTCGCTTCAAGCAGCTAAGCATAATCTGTACTGATCAAGTTAAGACTCCCGCTGTGACGATCAAGAAGTTATCCGAGCTCTGCCGGATTGTGTCGCAGACTTTGTGCAAGCTGCAAAACCAGCAACAATCGAAGAAGCTTATCTGCTCGCCGCTGAGATAAACGACAAGCGAGTCAAGGCTGGTGTCTGGGATAAAGCCTCGAAGAATCTGCATTAAGCTACCGCCGCTGCAACTGCTGAAACCGCCGCCGCTCCTCAATCTTCAAAGTCCTCTCGTCGCAAGAGGAAGAATAGCAACTCCAGCAACAAGAACTGTGTTGTCACTACCGCTGCCCCGCTTCAAGCTGTACCAGCTCCGCAGCAGACTCAACACCGCCAAGTCGCGGCACCGGTTACCCAAGCACTGCGGCAAAGCGTGCTTATACTGGTCCTCACCCAGCCTGCCCGACTTGTACTTATCACCACCCAGTGGGAATCACCTGCAGATTTTGTGTGCATTGCAACATGTATGGCCACTTCACCGCCAACTGCCGTATAGGTCCTCGACAAGCCACAGCTCCAGCTACTGCTCAACAAGCTCTACTTCCCGCTCCTCAGGGCCAGCAAGCGGCTCCGGCACCCGCGATCAATGCTAGAGTCTGCTTTACGTGTGGTGATCCCAACCACTTCACAAACATGTGCCCGAACCGAGTTGTGAAGCAAGAGACACAACAGCAGCAGCCCCAACAACAGCAACAACAACAACAGCCTCAGCAGCAACAACAACAAGCAGCTCGCGCCCGAACTTTCAACATTAATGTGCGCCAGGCTCAGGCTGACAACAATGTGGTTAATGGTACGTTCCTTGTGAATGGTATTTATGTATCGTGTTTGTTTGATACTGTAGCTGGTACTGTTTAGCATCGTTTGAATTCGAAAAGCTCCTTAATCGTAAGCGTGCCCATCTCCCCTCGACGTTCGATGTTGAAGTTGCCACCGGAAGAACCGTCGCTGTCAATTCTGTTCTTCGTGATTGTACCCTCGAACTCAACAATCACATCTTCCCTATCGACCTCATTCCGATGTAGCTCGGTAGTTTTGACATCATAGTAGGCATGGACTTTCTTCGTGAAAACCATGCTGAAGTTGTTTGTTTCGATAAGATGATTCGATTCTCGCTCACGAATGGTGATCAACTTTGTGTGTATGGTAAAACTCCTTCGAAAGGTCTCAAACTCATGTCATGTGTCCAAGCTAGCAAGTATCTCCGCAAGGAATACAGAGCTTTCTTGGCTAACATTGTAGTAGCGGAGAAGGAAAAGAAAGGAAAGACGTTAGTGAAAGATGTTCCTGTTGTTTGTGAATTTCCTCATGTTTTCCCTTATGATCTCCCCGGTTAACCACCGAGTCGTGATATCGACTTTCGTATCGACCTCATTCCTGGAGCAAACCCTATTGCTAAAGCCCCTTATCGACTCGCTCCGTCCGAAATGTATGAACTCTCGAGTCAGCTCCAGGAATTGCTTGATAAAGGCTTCATTCACCTTAGCACCTCTCCTTGGGGTGCACCAGTCCTTTTCGTCAAAAAGAAGGATGGGTCGTTCCGGATGTGCATCGACTATCAGGAATTGAATAAGCTGACAATCAAGAATCGCTATCCCCTGCCTCGAATTGATGATTTGTTTGATCAGTTACAAGGTGCTACGTGTTTCTCCAAAATCGATTTATGCTCAGGCTACCATCAATTACGCATTCAAGAGGAGGATATACCCAAAACCGCTTTTCGCACCCGTTACGGGCACTACGAGTTTGTTGTTATGCCTTTTGGTTTAACCAACGCACCCGCGGTTTTCATGGATCTGATGAATCGCGTGTATAAACCGTTTCTTGACCGCTTCATCATCGTGTTCATTGATAATATCCTGATCTATTCCAAATCGAAAGCCGAACACGCGCAACATTTACGTTTGGTTCTCGAGCTACTCCAGGGAACCAACTCTATGCCAAGTGTTCCAAGTGCAAATTTTGGCTAGAGCAGGTTCAATTCCTCGGTCACATTGTCAATAGTCAAGGTATTCATGTCGACCCCGCGAAGATCGAAGCTGTTAAGAGTTGGGTTACGCCTAAGAACCCGTCTGAAGTCCGTTCTATTCTCGGACTAGCGGGCTATTATCGCCGATTCATTGAAGGATTCTCCAAAATCGTCGTGCCACTTACTTCTCTCACGCATAAAGACAAGTCTTTTGTCTGGGGGACCCAACAAGAGACTGCCTTTCAAACCCTCAAGCATATGCTTTGCAATGCTCCCGTCCTTGCTTTACCCGACGGAAACGACGACTTTATCGTCTATTGTGATGCCTCGAACCTTGGTCTCGGTTGTGTTCTCATGCAACAGGACAAGGTTATCGCTTACGCAAGATCCACGAGAAGAACTACACTACCCATGACCTCGAGCTAGACGCGACTGTTTTTGCGTTGAAGATTTGACGACACTACCTTTATGGTACAAAGTGTACGGTCTTCACCGACCATAGGAGCATACAACACATCTTCAGCTAGAAAGAACTTAATATGCGTCAACACCGGTGGGTAGAACTTCTCAACGATTACGACTGTGAGATTCGTTATCATCCTGGCAAAGCAAATGTCATTGCCGACGCCCTCAGCAGACGAAGCTATTTGCATAGCGCTCGTAATGTTCAAGCCCAGCATCATCTCGAAACCCTTATCCGTAAAGCCCAACATGCTTGTTTTACCGAACGCACTTTGAAGAAGGAATGGATTCTCAACGATGGAGCCCAGCTAGTGAACAAGTTGAATGGGATATTCTATTATCTGGACCGAATTTGGATCCCCAAGCGGATCGATTTACGACAGATTTTGATGGACGAAGCCCACAAGTCACGATATTCTATTCATCCCGGTGCCGATAAAATGTACCAGGACCTTCGCTACAAGTACTGGTGGCCGGGCATGAAGAAAGATATCGCTCTCTATGTTTCGAAGTGCCTGACTTGCTCGAAAGTGAAGGCCGAGCACCAAAGACCCTCTGGCTTACTCGTCCAACCCAAGATCCACATGTGGAAATGAGAGAGTATAGCTATGGACTTCATAACGAAACTTCCGCGCTCGCCACCAAGTCACGACAACATCTGGGTTGTCGTTGACCGCTTGACCAAATCTGCTCATTTTCTGCCAATACGAGAAGACTATAAGGTGGAAAGATTAGCCCGAATCTACACCAATGAGATCATTTGTCGACATGGGACGCCTCGCGACATCATCTCTGACCGCGATGGTCGGTTTACCTCGCGTCTTTGGGAAATGTTTCAATCTGCTCTCGGTACTACGCTTAATCTAAGTACCGCTTTCCATCCCCAAACCGACGGTCAGACTGAAAGAACGAATCGTACCCTTGAAGACATGCTCCGTTCGTGTGTTATAGATTTCGGTGGTAATTGGGACGCATACTTACCTTTAGTCGAATTCTCGTACAATAACAATTATCATCCCAGCATTCAAATGGCACCATTTGAGGCATTATACGGGAGAAGATGTCGATCGCCTATTGTATAGCACGAGATCGGAGACTCGCAAATAACCGGTCCTGAGCTATTACAAGAAACGACTGACAAAATCTCCAAATTCAAGACAATCTGCTGAAAGCTCGGAGTCGTCAGAAAAGTTACACCGATAGACGACGCAAGCCCCTTGAATTTGACGTTGGCGACTACATACTCCTAAAGGTATCACCTTGGAAGGGTATGGTCAGATTCGGTAAGAAAGGGAAACTAGCGCCTCGATATGTTGGACCCTTTAAGATTCTGGAAAGGATCGGAAAAGTGGCCTACAGACTCGAACTAACGGAAGAACTTAGCAACGTCCACCTGACTTTCCACGTTTCGAACCTCAGAAAGTGTCTGGCAGAGCATGATTTACATGTTCCACTCGAGGATCTTCAAGCGGACGAAATATTACACTTCATGGAGAAGCCTGTCGAGATCATAGATCGCCAAACCAAGCAGCTAAAATGCTCGCGCATTCCCATTGTGAAGGTCCGATGGGAAGGCAAATGAGGCGCCGAGTTCACTTGGGAACTCGAAAGCGATATGAAGGCGAAGTATCCGCAGTTGTTTGTTACGGATTTGGCCTAATTTCGGGACGAAATTCCCATAAAAGGGGGAGGCTGTAACACCCCGTGTCAAAGTCAAAGTCAAGATTGAAGTCAAAGGAAGAAAAGATAGCTAATTGCGATCTGTCACTACTTGCACAACTACTGTTTTAACTTCTTTGACTTGTAGTTAATCTATTTATTTTATCGCATTAGTTGTATTATGTGGAGTACTTATTAATAATCGAGGTTTAATCGCTATTTAACGCTTGTTTTATCGCTTATTCGCTTATCGCATCGCAATCGCATTCGCAACCTGAATTATGCATTTTGTATATTGTTTTACGTGTGAGTGCCATTTATGTGTTACTTGTGCATGTTTATCTATGTTTATGTTGAGGTAGTTAATCGAAACACAATCGCAACTCAATCGCAATCAAATCGCAAACGCTAAACGCAAGTTAATTAGGATGATTGTATGTTAGATATAGTAGTTGGGATTAATGGATAATTCTATCACACTACTCCCTCGAAATGCATCGCAAAACTCAACGCACGAAACGAAACGCCAAAACTCAAGTTATCGGAGCCACTCGATCGAGTGACCGCTCGATCGGATGGCCATCCGATCGGATTGCCATCCAATCGAGCGACCATCTGTTTAATGCCAGACTAGTTCTAACGGATTGCCATCCGATCGAGTGACAACACTGCTGTGAACTTGTTCTCTGAGAATTTCCTCGCCAAACGGATCGTCGCCCAATCGAACCACCGTTCGATCGATTGACCTCAAGGGTAGAGATACTTCTCTGTTTTCAAAATGCTACAACGAAAACTTCAAAAGGTAAACCATCATACACAAACACATATTCACCATAAGAGGTGTCAATCCAATTGAATGGCCATCCGATCGGATTGCCATCCGATCGGATTACCATCCGAAATTTATCACTTTGCACCGTTTTACATGCCGCTTATCATTTATACTATCGTTAACTATTCAGGCTAATCTCTCCCAGCGCTCCCTTCAATCCAAGATAGTGTTTACTTCTTAAGCACGATCTGTGAGTATACTCGATCCCTTTTTGCTTTATGCACTTTTGGGTGTTACATACGTTACTTATTCTAAATCACAATCGACACACAATGCAAACACTATTTATACGCTAACCGTTATTGCATGCTACGTATAATTCGATGGATGCTTGTATGTTATGTTAACACAGTGATTGTTTCCTGACACCTTAGCAACGATAGTACTATAGTTTGGACTCAGCACCTGTCGTGGACAGGGGTTGTTAAGGGCTTTACTTCACGTGTCCCAGTGGGGATCTGTGTTGCGCATTCTACAACTCGCAGTCACGTCTGTGCATATTTCTCTGTCGATAACCTACTTGCCTTCACATTATACATGTTACATGCTGGTTATGCGTAAACGATTTCGAACTCTATTATATCTATTAAACTTGTATGCTCACCTTTACACTATGTGTATTGACCTCTACTTTAATGTATGTGACAGGTGTTTAGGATGCTGTCTGCTAGGATGCTTGCTGTGTGGAACCGAAGTAGGAAGAGTTTTAGAAACAAACAAACAATTTATTTTAAAATCTGAGTTGTCGAAACAGAACAATTTGTCTTTGATTTGTCTGTATTAACTATGCTACTTTATGTCATGGTATGGGACGTGATGCTTAAATAAATGGAAATCATAGTTGTTATGGAATCTCCTGGACAATCTGTTTCGCTCAGTGCCATGCCCCGATGTCTCCGCCATCGGTTGGGGTGTGACATCAGAGCCATAACTATAGGGAATTAGGCAAGACTCGACCTAGTCCGGGTCGATGTCTTGGAAACAACCTAGTCTATAGTCTAAGTACCAACAGACCGACTTGTGCATGCCCTGTAGGGGTTTTGAACAAGCTTACTTGCAATTCTTGTTCGCACTCACGCTATACTATCACAACTGCCTTTCCTAAAGCAGTCACACTACACTATTTTCGAAAATGAACGAGTAATTGGATCGAGATTAGGTGTGAAAACCGCAAACTCTCGATTAAATCGCTTATTCGACCCGCATTTTTACTATAAACAGGAAAGTTTGCATTGAATCAGGAGTTAAATCCGTACTTTAACGCAGATTTCCCGCTCTATTTTATCAAAACAGGGATGAAGTCGTTAAGTTAGGGTGAAACCCGAACCTCGACGACTTGTTCCGCACTCCGTTATGGTTTTACAAAACTCTCACCAAAGTCTCGACGGACTCCAACGAAAGGAAGTCACATTGTAACTAGGAGGATGCGTGTCATTCGCCCAAATCGAGGCGAGAGCATAGTCCCAAAAGCCAAAGTGTGTTCCAAAGGTCCTTGTGAGTAGTCGAATCACTTTGGATAGTCGACGTCTATCTAGCCTTAGACAATCTATACTCGATTTCAAGCTCGCAATCGCTAATTTCATGTGTTTCGATTCTGAGCCCGCAACTGCTGACTCTGATATTCGTCGCTTTTATGTGGGTTTTATGTGTTTTTATGTGATTTAACCTGTTTATGTGTTTCGATTTCGGTAACTTATTCGCTTTTCGCTTTCGCTTTGATCGATACACACGACCACACTACACATCTATCTCAATACGCTAACAAATCGCTGCTACTTGTGGATGATCGCATGATATGTTACCCGCTTATGCTATACTACTCGTTGTGTGCTCGCTAATCGCTATTCTCGAATGCTCGCGGACTTTGAATGATAGGTTTCTGTGTTTTGACTGCCCCTTTTGCTTCTGTGCCTTACGTACCCCTACGTCCTTATGTGTTACTTGATTAAATGCTTACATGATTTTGTGCTTATGTGATTGTATGGTTGATGTGTTCCTGCGCTTTAGTAGTAGTACGTGGGAGGTGAGATTCGAATATATAGCATTTTGAATCCTATGGTGCTGTCTATTGCTGACAATGTCGTCATTTCGATCGTTTCACTCGCGCTCAACTCGCCGCAATCACGATGACAAACACATCGCCACCTTCGTCGCTAAGCAAATGGCGAAATTTATCCCCCAGATTGTTAGTGAGCTGAATGAAAACGCTAGCAAATCTTCTAAAGAATCTCGGACTGATTCGCCAAAAGCTGCTTTTAGCTTCAAACAGTTCAAAGCCTGCGGCCCGAAAGAGTTTACCGGCGAAGATTGGCCTACGGCCATGTTCCAATGGTTTGATTCGATCGAGGTCACCCTGCGCCAGAGTGGTTGTCCTGATAATCTCCGTACTCTTAACGCAACTGGCATCTTCCAATCCTGAGCTTTAGATTGATGGACGGCCGAGAGAAACAAACGCGGAAATGATACAGCTTGCGGGATGATGTGGGGTGAGTTGAAGGACGTCATGATGCAAGAGTTCTGCCCTCCCCACGAGCGCCAAAAGCTGGAGGACGAATTCTAGCATATCAAGCAGAAAGATGGAGACAACGCTGGTTTAACTGCTCGCTTCAAGCAGCTAAGCATAATCTGTCCAGACCAAGTTAAGACGCCCGAAATCACCATCAAGAAGTATATCCGTGCTCTTCCACATTGCGTGGCTGATTTCATTCAAGCTGCAAAGACGACAACGATTGAGGAAACCTACTTACTCGCTGCTGAGATCAACGACAAGCAAGTCAAGTCTGGTTACTAGGATAAAGCTTCCAAGAACCTGCATCAAGTTACCACTACCGCAACCGATGAAACCGCCGCCACTCCGCAGTCTTCCAAGTCCTCTCGTCGCAAGAGGAAGAACAACAACAACAGTAGCAAAAATTGCGCTGTCACCCCGCTGCCGCTCCTCTCCAATCAGTTCCTGCTCAACCGCAACCTCAACACCGCCAAGTAGCGGCACCGGTTACCAATGCACCGCCGGCTAAGCGTGCGTACATTGGTCTTCACCCGGCTTGCTCTACTTGTACTTATCACCACCCTGTGGGAATCGCCTGCAGATACTGTGTGCATTGCAACATGTACGGCTACTTCACCGCCAACTGTCGTACAGGCCCATGTCAACCTCCAGCTCAAGGTCAAGCTCCTTGTAGGATCGTGAAACGACCTAACGAGTCGATCAGAAGAGTGCTCAGACAGAATCAGAGGAGGAATTCATTGATTCTGTCTTTGTTTAGTTTGTATTCACTATTAACTTTCTTGTTTATTGTTCTGGAAGCAATTTACAGCACGTAGACACTTCGACAAAGCTTCGCCGTTGGAAACATGAATGTTACAACTGATTTCGCTCGAGGGATATATATAGGCTTGTGATTCCGCTTGAAACTGTTTCAAGCGGAATCTCATTCAAGCGGAATCACCATAAAAAGCCATATCTTCTGATTTCGCTTGAAATGGATCATCTGATTTCGCTTGAAATGACTCCGTGTCATTTCATGCGGAATTACCTATTATATCTCATTTCTCGTTTTGCGTGCACTATACAATCAGTTCTAATCTAAGACTCGAACGAAGATGAAGTCGACACACAACTGCACCAACACTCCTGCTCAACAAGCTCTACTTCCTGCTCCTCAAGGCCAACAAGCGGCTCCTGCACCCGCAGTCCACGCTAGAGCTTGTTTTGCGTGTGGTGATCCCAACCACTTCGCGAACATGTGCCCGAATCGAGTGGTGAAGCAAGAGCCACAACAGCAGCAGCCCCAGCAACAGCAGCAACAATAGCAACAGCAGCCCGCAGCCCGCGGACGCACTTTCAACATCAATGTCCGCCAAGCTCAAGCCGATCACAACGTGGTCAATGGTACGTTCCTTGTGAATGGTATATATGCTTCGTGTTTGTTTGATACTGGAGCCGATAACTGTTTTGTATCGTTTGAATTCTAAAAGCTCCTTAATCGTAAGCGCGCCCATCTCCCCTTGACGTTCGATGCTGAAGTTGCCACCGGAAGAACCGTCGCCATCAATTCTGTTCTTCGTGATTGTACTCTCGAACTCAACAATCGTGTTTTCCCTATCGACCTTATTCTGATGCAGCTCGGTAGTTTTGACATCATAGTAGGCATGGACTTTCTTCGTGAAAACCATGTTGAAGTGGTTTGCTTCGATAAGATGATTCGATTCTCACTCGCTAATGGTGATCAACTTTGTGTGTATGGCGAAACTCCCTCGAAAGGTCTCAAGCTCATGTCATGTGTCCAAGCTAGCAAGTATCTCCGCAAGGAATACCAAGCTTTCTTGGCTAACATTGTAGTAGCGGAGAAGGAAAAGAAAGGTAATCCAGGAGTAAACGATGTTCACGTTGTTTGTGAATTTCCTAAAGTATTTCCTGATGAGTTACCCGATTTACCGCCGACTCGTGATATCGACTTTCGTATCGACCTAGTTCTTGGGGCCAATCCTGTTGCTAGAGCTCCTTATCGACTTGCTTCGTCCGAAATGCGCGAACTCTCGAGTAAGCTACATGAATTGCTTGATAAAGACTTCATTCACCCTAGCACCTCTCCTCGGGGCGCACCAGTCTTTTTCGTCAAAAAGAAGGATGGGTCGTTTCGGATGTGCATCGATTATAGGGAGTTAAATAAGCTGACTATCAAGAATCGCTATCCCCTACCCCGAATCGATGATTTGTTTGACCAGTTGCAAGGTGCTACGTGTTTCTCGAAGATCGATCTACGCTCAGGCTATCACCAGTTACGCATTCAAGAGGAGGTTATACCCAAAACCGCTTTTCGCACTCGCTACGGCCACTATGAGTTCGTGGTTATGCCTTTTGGTTTAACCAACGCACCCGCGGTTTTCATGGATCTAATGAATCGCGTGTGTAAACCTTTTTTGAACGCTTCATCATCGTGTTCATCGATTACATCCTGATCTATTCAAGACAAAAACCGAACACGCGCAACATCTACGTTTGGTTCTCGAGCTACTCCAGGGGAATCGACTCTATGCCAAATTCTCCAAGTGCGAATTTTGGCTGGAGGAGGTTTAATTCCTTGGTCATATTGTCAATAGTCAAGGTATTCATGTCGACCCCGTGAAGATCGAAGCTGTTAAGAGTTGGGTTACACCTAAGAACCCGTCTGAAGTTCGTTCTTTTCTCGGGCTAGCGGACTATAATCGCCAATTTATCGAAGGATTCTCTAAAATTGCCGTGCCGCTTACTTCTCTCACGCATAAAGACAAGCCTTTTGTTTGGGGAACTGAACAAGACACTGCCTTTCAAACTCTCAAGCATATGCTCTGCAATGCTCCCGTCCTTGCTCTACCCGATGGAAACGGTGACTTCGTTGTCTATTGCAATGCCTCGAACCTTAGTCTTGGTTGTGTTCTCATGCAACGGGACAAGGTTATCGATTACGCATCTCGTCAGCTCAAGATCCACGAGAAGAACTATACAACCCACGACGCAGTTGTTTTTGCGTTGAAGATTTGGCGATACTACCTTTATGGTACTAAGTGTACGGTCTTCACCGATCATAGGAGCCTACAACAAATCTTCAGCCAAAAAGAACTGAATATGCGTCAACGCCGATGGGTGGAACTTCTCAACGATTACGACTGTGAGATTCGTTATCATCCTGGCAAAGCAAATGTCGTTGCCGATGCCCTCAGCAAACGAAGCTATTTGCATAGCGCTCGTAATACCCAGGCCCAGCATCATCTCGAAACCCTTATCCGCGAAGCCCAACATGCTTGTTTTACCGAACGCACTTTGAATAAGGAAAGGATTCTTAACGATGGAGCCCAGCAAGTGAATAAGTCGAATGGGATATTCCATTATCTGGACCGGATTTGGAATCCCAAGCGCACCGACTTACGGCAAATTCTGATGGACGAAGCCCACAAGTCTCGATATTCTATTCATCCCAGTGCTGATAAGATGTACTAGGACCTTCGCTACAAGTACTGGTGGCCGGGCATGAAGAAAGATATCGCCCTCTACGTTTCTAAGTGCCTGACTTGCTCGAAAGTCAAGGTCAAGCACCAAAGACCCTTTGGCTTCCTCGTCTAACCCGAGATCCCTATGTGGAAATGGGAGAGTATAGCTATGGACTTCATAACGAAATTTCCGCGCATGCCATCAGGTCACGACAGCATCTGGGTTGTCGTTGACCGTTTGACTAAATCCGCTCATTTTCTGCCGATACAAGAAGACTATAAGGTAGAAAAATTAGCCCGAATCTACACCAATGAGATCATCTGTCGACATGGGACGCCTCGCAACATCATCTCTGACCGCGATGGTCGGTTTACCTCGCGTCTTTGGGAAATGTTTCAATCTGCTCTCGGTACGGCACTTAATCTAAGTACCGCTCTCCACCCCCAAACCGACGGTCAGACTGAAAGAACGATTCGCACCCTTGAAGACATGCTCCGTTCGTGTGTCATAGATTTCAGTGGTAATTAGGACGCATACTTACCTTTAGTCGAATTCTCGTACAATATCAGTTATCATTCCAGCATTCAAATGGCCATCCGACCGGATGACGATCCGAACGGATTGACATCCGATCGACTGGCCATCCGATCCAATTGCCATCCGATCGGATTACCATCTGAAATGTATCACCTTTGCACCGTTTTACGCGTCGCTTATAGTTTATGATATCGTTAACTGTTCAGGCTAATCTCTCTCAGGGTTTCCTTCAATCCAAGAGAGTGTTTACTTGTTAAACACAATCTGTGAGTATACTCGATCCTCTTTTTGCTTTACGCACTTTAGGGTGTTACATACATTATCTATATTCAAATCACATCAAACACACAATGCAGACATTATTTATACGCTAACTGTTATTGCATGCTACGTGTTATTCGATGAATGCTTGTATGTTATGTTAACACAGTGATTGTTGCCTGACACCTTAGCAACGATAGTACTATAGTTTGGACTCAGCACCTGTCGTGGACAGGGGTTGTTAAGGGCTTTACTTCACGTGTCCCCGTGGGGGTATGTGTTGTGCATTCTACAACTCGCAGTCACGTCTGTACATATGTCTGTAATAACTATTTTGCTGGATATGTTTTGGTATGGTACTTAACGTTAAATATTCGGTAACATTAGATGTTATGGATTTCTCTTGGACAATCTGTTTCGCTCAATGCCATGCCCCGATGTTTCCGTCATCTGTTGAGGTGTTGTGACATCTGTGTCACTTCAACCATCAAACAAATACCAAACCAATGAAATATTGTATTTCATACTTGGGATTTGTATAAAAATATGTATCATTTGCACATATCAATTCTTGTTCGATTTCGGGCTTTAAATCGCTTTCTGGAAGGTTATACGCGCACTGATACGTAAATATAACCAGTTTAATGCAACAAACACTCCGGAATAGTGACGTAAGCTTAACATACCTTAAATAACCTTTACATAACTTGTAAATAAGTTTCGGAAGGTTTGGTATGCCGAAATCAAGTTTATTCGCTTACAGGGACTAAATTTGACAAACTGCGAAAGTATGTCAATTTGTACTGTAACGGACATTCTGGAACTTGACCATAAGTTAAACATACCCTAAATATCCTTGACATAGCTTAGAAATAGGCTTTGAGGTGTTCAGTGTGCTAAAATAAACTTTCTGGTCATTCAGGGACTAAAAGCGTCAAAAAGTGCATAAGTTTGCATTTTCGCGCATATCTTACGTTCTGAATACATCCGGACATCCAAAAATTTATGTAATCATTAAAATATTATGTTTTAGTGATTGGCTTGATAAAACTTCATTCGTTTCACAATTTGGATCGTTTTCGCGTCTGTTACGACTTCCGTCGTAATTAACCGAACAACGTAACCGTACGGCCAAACGAACTGACATCCGACATATTTTTGAGTATATTTTAAGTTCCCTATACTTTAACTTCATATTTGAGCCTTAAAATGGGGTTAACGATCCTAACGGTTGTACAAAAACTATAAATACCCCTTCATTCACTTGCTCATTTCCTCACATTTGAATCTGATTCAAGCTCTCTAAGTGGAAGTATATGCTTCCTACCTGAGAGAGAATCAGATCAAATCTTGCGGGGACCTTCTGTAAGTATTCTTTCGTGTTTTTCCTTCGTTTTACCGTTAAAGTCAAACTGCGTTTGACTTTCTGCATTGACCAGTTTATGATCAACGCGAAGTTCGTTTGCACTTCCTAACGTGAGCGTAATCACGATGGTTATAGTCCCTAGTGACTATACCTACTGATTACCACGTTATCTAGGCTCAGTGACATCCTAGTTTCAGCCAAAATGTATATTCTTGCGTATTTTGTAACCAACTACTTGTGGGTATCAAGACCCATTGTCTTGATATCAAACCTGTTTTTAAATCCCGTTAAACATGTTCTAACATGTTTAGCTCGTCACTTTTAGATTTGTGCTTATATAGGGTCGTAAAGGTAAGCGATCTAAACAATCGCTTATGCTTTCGAACCCGACCCATTTGGTCGATCATTAGGATCCGACCAAACACATTAGGTGACCATAGTTGTATAGGGGATAACCTTCCGAGGTTATACCTTATGGTCACTACGTTTAGCTAGTTGTATGATAGCTAGTTTATATGCCTTAGGAAAATTACCAAAATACCCTTTTTACGCATAAATTCATTTTAAGCATATGTAACCTAAATTTTGACATCTAAACTGATTAGGCAACTATATTAGACATATTAAGGCATATAATACTTATCATAGGACTAGTTAAGCGGTCCGAACGCGTTTTACGCGAGCGACGCGTTAAAGTAGCATAAGCTACCTAAGCGGGTCGTAATGGGTCGTAAGCACTTAGGTTGGGTTTCATTTTAGTATGTGGGCTTTGTTAAACCAAATCATATGAGTTCCAATACTCATTTGGTTTACGAAACCTCATACTATCCAATCCCCCGATTTAGGTCCGGTTATTTATGTAGTTATCTATATAGGGTGCCGTTTGATTCCGTGATCCCTCTAGCTTTGCTTGGTTGTTGTTCAAGACTTCTAAGCACCCTCAAGTGAGTACATAGACCCCTCTTTTACTGTTTTTCAAACGTTTTAGGGTGAAACACATGTGCCTACTTGTTACTTTCGTGCTTTCCATGTTTTCATATCATATACTTGCTATGTTCCTTAGTACACTATTAGTACATGATTTCATTATGTTTTGTTATGTATGTTTACTTGACATGCTAGCACATTGTTTTACATTACATTTTCTTTTGCTATGTATGTTGACTGAGCATGCTAGCACATTGATTTACATGACTTTTCTGCTTTGTATGTTAACTTAGCATACTTAGTACATTGTTTTACATTGCATCTCTGTTGCATATATTCTAGTAACATATGGACACATTGTTTACATCTCTACCTTGTATGTTCACTTAAGCATACTAGGTACATTATTTTCATAAAACATGTTTACATTTGGTATGACATTTGGTTTGTAAAAACGGGACTTATATACATTCATTAACATTAGCTACGCCGCTCGGTAGTAAGTAATGGTACCATAGGACTTGACAAATCTCGTTCCTGACATCCTAGGTTTGTTTGGGTGAAAGGAATGACTGAATCTGATAACATTTCTTTTGATAACCTTGACTTAGGGTTATCCGTCTGTCTCAAGGCTTGAATGTATGCGCTTAACTTACCGTATAAATATTTGTATCAGTAAAACATGCATTTACTTTGCAAAACACAACATTTTGATATATTCAAAATACTTTTTTTGTACATTTTTACTTTTGGTTTAGGCAATCATATATTACTTACCATGCATAACATTTGTCACACACTACTTGATTACATTTGACTTTTGACATATGACATTGGTTTATACAAGAACATTTGACATTCGGTTTAAACATGAACATTTTACATTGGTGGTTTGTTTGGGTAAGTGATTTAAGTAACGAGGCGTGTGTAGTATGGTACAAGCATGGTGGATACGCCGCTGGTACATCCTATATATAAGTGCTTGTATTATATTACATGTCGTAGCATTATTTAATTCATTCAATTTGGACTTATACATTTTACACAAATAACATATTTTTCACAAGACATTGTTTTACAAAACAGTTTGTTTTATACAAACTCATTTTACTTGGTTATTCATTTAACCCTACATTATTCTTTTAAATATACATATCTATTGTCGCTTTTCAAATGATTTATAAAACAAAACATTTTACAAGGATCATGACTGACTTTTTGTTAAACAACTTTTTCTAAACTTATAAGTCATGAATCCTAAATCAATAAAACCTATGTACTCTGTTAGTGCATTAATGTCTATCGCCTTCGTCAATTCGAGCCGTAGCGAGAAACCAAAGAAATCAAGCTTTTATTGTAATATTTAGATAGTTTGAGCAAGGTGGCATTTTGGTAATTAATGAGAAATCTCATTAATTCCAAGGCCTATAAATAGGAGCCTTAGGTTTAAAGTTTAAGACTTTTGCTCATTTGGTGATTTAGAAGATTCAAGTCTAGAGAGAGAAAGTCTAGAGAGAGAAAGTACTCTCTACGTGATTCTTGTATTGTACACGTCATATCTTTCAATAGATTCACGGTTCTAGTACGTTATTGTGTGTTCGGTCACGCACGTTCACGGATTCCGCACGTCGAACGTTCGTTACGCAATCGAACGGTGTCAAAACCGATCCTACAATTGGTATCAGAGCTAGGAGCTCGATTGCACTGATCAAACACATTGATTCGTACCAGATTTCAGCGTTTTCTGATCCGAATTTCATCATTTCTTCATCTTCTACTCATTCTTTCATGTTTTTCACTATTTTTCGTCAAATTGAACGGGATTTTACGGTCCGAATAGGCTGATTTTTTGATATGTTGTGCGAAAACACCTGATCTATAACCCTACCAAGTTTCAGATCCAAACTCCTAGCCGTTTAGGAGAAATCGAAGGTTTTAGGTGTGATTTCGCGTCAAATATCTGATTTCGCTCATACGGTAGAAGCAAAATCAGGGGTTTAGCTTTTGTGGTTGAGGTTTCGCTCCAAGTGATCCATTGATTTCGCTCTTAAGGTCTCTGAGTGTTGATTTCGCTCAAAGCTACACTTTGATTTCGCTGTTTAGGTCATTTTTTGATTTCGCTCAAAAGACGTTTGATTTCGCTCGAAAAACAATGATTTCGCTCGAAATTTAAGGTCTGATTCCGCTCGTGTGTACCAAACAAGAGATTCCGCTCCAAGATTTGTTTTTGATTTCGCTCCAACGTATCAATACTTGATTCCGCTTGAGTATTCACGTGATGTTCTTGATTAGATAAAATCATATTGTGTGGTCCAATTAAAATTGATTAAATTGCATGTGAACTGATCAAAAGTAAAAATATACATTGTCGGTCCAATCAATTGAGTGTACCTATAAAGCGACCAAATTAGTTTGTTTGAGTATTCAGAATTGCTTTAAGGTTTTGTCGGCCATTTACATAAGTTTACATGTGAATTCTGTCAGATTGCATCGATTTGATCTTTTAGACAATAAACATTAAGTGAATATGCTTTATTCAATTTGAAATTGTCTGACATAAGTCATCGGATTCATTTAAATAGTGCAGGTGAACAAAGGAAATCGGTCCAATCAAAAACAATGAGACATTAATTCTTGACATGAGATAGTGGGTATCGAGTGTTATCAGGGGTCCAATTAGGTTTGTATATCAATTGGTTGTCGGCCCAACCAATAATAAAGGCCCAATCACAATTACGTGAATCAACGTGAATCAAAGTCGGCAAGGTGATAAATTGGTTTGATCTAAAAGTGAAGGCCCAATCAGATGTTGTTGCTTGATATAATGATGTCGGATTAGTGGATCTTGTGGCCCAATCAGGTTTGAAGTAAACCTCAATATTGTAAAGTTGTCGGTCATTTTGTCGGCCAAAGATACAAACAATTTATTAGATAAAGAGGTCCAATCATGTTATAAAGTGGGCGGCCAAATCAAAATATTAAAAACAATATTAAAGCCCACTACAGACGTGCGGCCCAATCATACTCGGTTAACATTTGGACATAGTGGCAGTACTTATTTTATATCAAATCTTGCATGTGATTTTATTGAGTAAAGTGATAAGTGTTAACCCAATACAAAATCTCGGCCCAGATTAAAATTGATAGGTAAGTTGTTGGCTGGCCCATGTGATCACATTGCTTGAATCTATAGTCCATTTTCAAGCCCATTCATTTAGTGATTTCACCGGAACAATATTGGAACGAATCCGCAAATCTTCGACAACGAGTCTTAGATTGACTTCACAAACACAATTTCACGTATTCAGCTCAGTTTAAACTGATTGTTTGTTTGTTTGTTTTCAGGTGATACAAATAAATTGTCAAGCATCGGATACCCGCCCGAGCGAATCCACACCCGATCCGTTGTCGCCTGATTTTTGCTATTCAATCGGATAGTCATCTGATTGTGTGAATTTGTGTATTGTTTGAAAATCTGTTGTTGTGAATTTTTCATTACCGAAGCATGGGTTCTGAGATTTATATTGCAATGAACAAAATTTGATAGTTTTACAGGTATCAAGGGAGAGTCTACAAAAGAATTGATTGACAGGTATTGCCTTCTAGTTGTGGAGATGGGGAGATTGAAGATAACCAAGACCAATGAGGAATTGAAAGAAAAATTGGCAAACGCATTGCCATATGATGAGTGGAGTACTTACTTGATGATGTTGAAGAACAATTCAAACTACGAATTTCTCAACCTTAGTGGGTTCGTCGAGAAGATTCAAGCTCAAGAACTTGAATTCCAAAAGATTAGAAAATTGAAGTCTGATTCAAGAGAGAAGAGTAAAGCAGCAACTGATTTCAAATCTAAGGAAATTGTTCAAAAAGTAGAAGAGCAGGTTAAAGATATTTCAGCTATCAAAGTTGAGAAGAAGACTGAAGCTGTAAAAATGATCGAGAAGTGCTTAAATTGTGAAAATCTGAAATCTGAAAATGCCAAACTCTTGAGGGATTTAGAGAGTTTGACATTGGAAAACAAAATTTTAAAAGAAAAAGAAAATGATTTTCAAAATCAAATAAAGATTTTAGAAGATAAGAAAGATATTTTTGGTAAAAATAATCTTGAAAAACAAATTGCAATAAATTCTCATCTTGCTAAAATCATTCAGCTTGAAAAAGAAGCTGAAAGTGATCGGAATAAAATTGCTGAGTTAGAAAATAAGTTGAAAGGTTTTGTGACTTCTGCACCATATGTGTGTCCAGAACCGATCAATGAAATTCCAATAAGTGACATTGTCACAAATTATGACAAAGTCATAATTGAGGATTGTGATGATAAAACTGATGATGAAAATGAGAAAAAGAAAATATTTTTGAAATTAAAAGAAAAGTTACAAGAAACTGTTTTACATTCTACTGAAAAAGGTGAATGCTCAACGCAAAAACCTGTAAAGAAGAATATGGAACAAAAACAAAATGTTAAAAAGCCGAAAAATCTTCAAAATTACAATAAAAGCTCATCAGTTCAGTCATCCAATCATTATAAAAAATCACAAAAATTTGAAAATCAAAACTCACAAAAAGTTGGTAATGAGTGGCGCAGGTTTGACCAAAGTGCTTCAAAGCCAAATCCAGCTTTCAGGAGGAGTGATGATTACCACAAAGCCAGACAATGTTATGATCTGAGCGTTTGGTGTGAAAGTGGTGAATGGTACGATAACAGAGTGTGTTACACTTGTGGTGTTCAAGGACACATTGCTGTTAACTGCCAGAATCAGTGGTTTGAGATGAGGAGATGCTATAACTGCCAAATCAAAGGACATATTGCCAGAGATTGCCCAATGAGATCAAATGAAAGATCGAGGGCTGCATCTCAGAAAAGGGTGATGGAATCAGTCAAAGTCAAAGAAAAGCCCAAGGAACTGAAAGTTTCAGAACAGAAAGTGAAAGAACAGAAAGTGAAGCTTTCACAAGGGCAAAAAGACAGACTGAGAAAGAAAAGGAAGAAAGCACGAGAGTACCTCGAAAGGATTTTGTCCTCGGATACAACATGTAAAACAGAGAAGAGTTCTGATAAATCGTCTTGCTCTTCAAAGAATGACAAATCAAGCAAAACGAATTCATCAGATGCAAATCTGAGGACAGAATGGAGTGTTAAGAAAAGAAAAGTTCCTGGCGATGAATCTGTTTCTTTGGAAACAAAGGAGCGACATGTCGGCGATGAATCTGGCTCATCAAAGTCAGACAAGCCACGTTCAGGCAATGATTCTGGTTCATCAAAACCAGAGGAGCCATGTGTTGAGGTAAAAGTCGAGAATTCTGGTTTAACAATGGATGATGCAAACTTTCCACCATTGTTGAACAAGAATTCGAAATCACCCAAGGACCGTCAGGCTTGGGTGAATCTGTTCAAATGAAAAACCAAACTTGCCAGAGTTCCCAGGTTGGTAAGCGTGGAACATGATTCGGCACATTTCTTAAAACAATGTGATGATAAAACCCCGAGTTTATGAAATGACACACAAAACTAATTTTCCGGAAAAACCATTTTGATTAAAACAAACTTAAGTGTTTTGAAATCATAATGGGAAAATAGTTTGTTGTCAGGGGGGGTTCTAATTGTTTACGCCAAGTGGATGGCGAATTGAAGCGATTCGATATCATGTTGTCACTTTATCTGTACAGTTTGTTTTCAAATTTTCTCAGAAAATCAAAATTGAAACATATTTTGATTTTAGGGGGAGTAACATTTTAAAAAAAAATTAGAAAATTTGAAAAATACAAAAACATGATAAAATCTAAAAGGCCAAAAACATTGAAAAATTAGAACGAGTTTTGTTGAAACAAGAGGAAATGATAGTACATCTGTGGACTATCACAGCACGCTAAAGAAATGAAATGTAAAATGTGATAAACGGTCTCACTAAAGATGTGACGATAGGCTCAGCTAGACTAGTAGATTTGCGATAACGATACAAACTAAATGAAAAAGCCTAATTCTAGTGGGAAACATGGTTGAAAGCATAGTACTTAGTTTTGTCCTTCGTGATTGTGTACCTACTCAGTAATCGCTGATTGTCGAAAGACATAAAACTGGTTAAGTTTGTGAACTTTCACTACTTTGCTGAAAAATCGCTGTGATTGTGCATTTTATTTTGCAAAGATTTAAACTTGTCTTATTTCTTTATTTTGTTTAAGCATTGGACATCATCTGCATATACGTGAGTATCGACCTGGATGTTATTGCCTAAACGTTCTGCTTTATTTTCTTTGGTGTTTCGTTTAAGCTTTGGATCACCTCTGCGTATACGGAAGTATCGACCTGGTGGTTAAAGCCTAAACAACTTAACTTGTTTTATTTTCTTATTTTGTTTAAACATTGGACTTTCTCTGCGTATACGGAAGTATCGACCTGATTGTTAATGTTTAAACATTCTGCTTTGTTTTCGCACATATCACAGTTGATGAAAGTTTAAAGGCATTACTTGAGTTAGTGTATTGCATGATGAGGGGATATGCTGAGATCGTGGGGTCCATAAGAATTTAGTGCAAAATTAATATACCTTAACGTATCGGTAAGCATTTCGAAAGTTTCAAGATTGAGCTTAAGAGGATAACTATATCGTCAATCAATGTGAATCATTTAGAACTTAAAATGATTAAAGCTTAACGGTGCTAGTGATGTGTCTCATAAACTGATATGATCCTCTTACACAAACTCACAAAAATATTATCTGTAAATATTTCTTTACTGTTTTTCATTAAAGACAAATATCCAAAAAGATTTTAGTGTGTTTTAGCATGAAATTTTGAAAAATCCAAAAAGATTTTCAACAACTGATGTTGGAGAGCTGATATTCAAAATTCTAAGTGCTAAACAGGAAGAACAAAGGTTTGGGAAAGTTTGTTGGAAATGAAAATTGTTTTTGAAATGACTAATTGGCTCATTAATTTGAAATCAATTTAATCATTTTAAATACAAGTGATAAGCATATAGTCAAATCTTATTGTTGATTAAAGTATGTGTAGGTATGCAGCTAATGAAAGCCAGACTACGATCCCGACAGCTGAGTCTAAGGGGGAGTCTGAAGACAAGCTCAACACAATGGGGAGTGTGCATTCAAGGAGCCAGATAACTATTTTGGAAGAGCTTGTAACCAGAAAGCCAGGCGTCGATCCTAAAAGCACGGAAGCTTGACGAAAGGGGGAGCCTGAAGAAAGAGACTACCAAAAGGGGGAGCAACGGAAGCTCGAAGACAGATCCACGAGGATTCTGTTCGAAAAAGAGAAAGACAAGACGCTACGAGATTGATGATAAACAGATTCTTGAAATGAGAAAAATGAGAAAAGAAAAATATTTTTAGAATTAAAAGAAAAATTCAAAAATACTGTTTTGCAATCTACTGAAATAGGTGAATGCTCAAAGCAAAAACCTGTTAAGAAGATTGTAGAATAGAAACAAAAAATTCAAAATTCAAAAAATTTTCAAAATGAAAATAAAAGCTCATCAGTTCAGTCATCCAATCATTATGCAAAATCACAAAAATCTAAAAACAAAAACTCACAAAAAGTTGGTAATGAGTGGTGCAGGTTTGACCACAGTGCTCAAGCGTCAAATCAAGCTTATAGGAGAAGTCATGAGTACTACAAATCAAATCAGTGCTATGATCTGAGTGTTTGGATTGATGGAGGATATTGGTATGATAACAGGGTGTGTTACAAATGTGGTTTTCAAGGACACATTGCGGTTAACTGCCAGAGTCAAAGTTTTGAGACAAGAAGATGTTATGAATGTCAAATCAAAGGTCACATTGCCAGATATTGCCCAATGAGATCAAAGGGAAGATTGAGGGCTGAATCTCAAAGAACGGTGAAGAAAACAGTCAAAGTCGAAGAAAAGCCCAAAGAACAAAAAGTGAAGCTTTCACAAGGGCAGAAAGACCGACTGAGAAAGAAAAGAAAGAAAGCAAGGGAGTATCTTGAAAGGATTTTGTCCTCGGATGCAACAAGTAAAACAGAGAAGAGTTCTGATAAATCGTCTTGCTCTTCAAAGAATGACAAATCAAGCAAAACGAATTCATCAGATGCAAATCTGAGGACAGAATGGAGTGTGAAGAAAGGAAAAGTTCCTGGTGATGAATTTGTTTCTTCGGAAACAAAGGAGCCACGTTCTGGCGATGATTCTGATTCGCCAACATCAGAGGAGCCACAAGTTGAGCTCAAAAGTGAAAATTCAGTTCCGCCAATGGATGACACAAACTTTCCACCATTGCGAATTGAAAATTTTAAACAAAAAGTTGGTAAAGTGAAAATTTCGAATCAATTCTATTCTGAAAAGAAAGAATTCGATATCGAAAGGGCTTTTAATAACAAAGCGAAAAATATTTTTTGAAAAATGATTGAGGGAAAGGTAAAAGGGGTAAAAGAATTTTATGAAGCAAAAAGGAATGATCAAACCCCGAGTGAAATTGAAAAGGTTACACCCAAGGCTGGTCAGGCTTGGGTGCCTGCATTCGTTGCTTAAAATCCTGACTTGCCGGAGTTCCCAGGTTGGTAAGTGTGAAACAGGAATCGACATCTTTCTTGAGAAATTCACAGGTTGGTAACTGTGATATTTCGAATTACAAGTGGTTAATCAAGGACATTAAGTTGTACTTGATTTAACTATCTTACAAGTGATATGATTATTGGAAAGTGTTTTTGTGATAAACCTACAAATGGTTGAAAACAATGTGATGATAAAACCCCGTGTTTGTGAAATGGCAAACAAAACTAATTTTCCGGAAAAACCATTTTGATTAAAACAAACTTAAGTGTTTTGAAATTATAATGGGAAAATAGTTTGTTGTCAGGGGGAGTTCTGATTGTTTACGTCAAGTGGATGGAGAATTGAAGCAATTCTCGTCAAGTTGTCACTTTACTTTGTACAGTTTATTGTTTTCAAATTTTCCTTGAAAATCAAAATTGAAACATATTTTGATTTTAGGGGGAGAAGAATTTAAAAAAAATAGAAAATTTGAAAATGACAAAAACATTGAAAAACAAAAATGAGTTTTGTTGAGACAAGAGGAAATGATAGTACATCAGTGGACTATCACAGCATGCTAAAGAAATGTAATGTCAAATGTGATAAACGATCTCACTAAAGATGTGACGATAGGCTCAGCTAGACTAGTAGATTTGCGATAACGATACAAACATAAATGAAAAAGCCTAGTTCTAGTGGGAAACATGGTTGAAAGCATAGTACTTAGTTTTGTCCTTCGTGAGTGTGTGCCTGCTCAGTAATCGCTGATTGTCGAAAGACATAAAACCGGTTAAGTTTGTGAGCTTTCACAACTTGCTGAAAAGTCGCTGTGATTGTGCATTTCATTTTGCAAAGATTTAAACTTGTTTTATTTCTTTATTTTGTTTAAGCATTGGACATCCTCTGCGTATATGTTAGTATCGACCTGGATGTTATTGCCTAAACGTTCTGCTTTATTTTCTTTGGTGTTTCGTTTAAGCTTTGGACCACCTCTGCGTATACGGGAGTATCGACCTGGTGGTTAAAGCCTAAACAACTTCAACTTGTTTTATTTTCTTATTTTGTTTAAACATTGGACTTTCTCTGCGTATACGGAAGTATCGACCTGATTGTTAATGTTTAAACATTCTGCTTTGTTTTCGCACAAATCACAGTTGATAAAAGTTTAAAGGCATTACTTGAGTCTGTGTATTGCATGATGAGGGGATATGCTGAGATCGTGGGGTCCATAAGAATTTAGTGCAAAATTAATATACCTAAGCATATCTGAAAGCATTTCGAAAGTTTTTAGATTGAGTTTAAGTGGACAACAATATCGTCAATCTACGTGAATCGTTTAGAACTTAAAACGATTAAAAGCTTAACGGTGCTTGTGATATGTCTCAAAACTGATATGATCCTCTTTCACAAACTCACAAAAACATGTCTTTATATAGTTTATTTCCCAAAATCCAAAAAGATTTTAGTGTGTTTTAGCATGAAATTTTGAAAAATCCAAAAAGATTTTCGACAACTGATGTTGAAAAGCTAATATTCAAAATCTCAAAGGCTAAACAAGATGAACAACTGGTTTGGTTAAGATGATGAGAAGTTGGAAGATAATCCTCAAATGTTTAGATGATTCATTAATTTGAATCACAATATTGTGTGTTATATGTTTGAGAATTTTGAGTGAATTCTTTTAGAGTCAAAATTATTTTGTCTTATGAGAGGTTGAGATGTGTAGGTTTCTGATTCTGTTGCTACGAAAAGCCAGGCGTCGATCCTAAAAGCACAGAAGCTTGACGAAAGGGGGAGCCTGAAGAAAGCGACTACCAAGAGGGAGAGTAACTGAAGCTAAAGACAGATCCACGGGGATTCTGTTCGAGAAAGAGAAAGACAAGACGCTACGAGATTGACTGTGGCAATATCCAAGGGGGAGATTGTTAGTGCATTTAATGTCTATCGCCTCCGTCAATTCATACCGTAGCTGAAACTATAGAAATCTAGGATTATATTGTAATATCTAGTTACTAAAAGGCAAGGTGGCATAATGGTAAATAAGGAGAACCTCCTTATACCTTGGCCTATAAATAGAACCATTAGGGTTCTCATTAATGACTTTTGCTCATTTTGGTGAGAGAAAAATGCCCGGATAGTCCCTGTGGTTTCGCCTTTTTTCACCTATAGTCCTCAACTTTCTAAAATTACCTGAATAGTCCCCAAGTTTTCAATTTTTGTTCCCGGATAGTCCCTAGGCCTAACATCAGTTAGTTTTCTCAGTTAAGTGGGTGTGAAATGGCAAAACTACCCTTCATTAAAAAAAGTAAAGCATTAATAGGTCATTTATAAATATAAGTGGGTCCCACCACTATATTTTAATTAGAACAACCAGACTTTTCTCACTCTCTCTCCTTTCTTCTTCTTTCTCGACAAACATGAGACAACATCACCACCTACTACCACCACCACCACTCACCACCACCACCACCACCACCACCACCACTCTACACTCTCTCTTTTTTTATGTCACTAACCCATTAAAAAAAACAAAATCAAGACTTACAAAACCTCAAATCCTGTGAACTCAAAACGAATCCCCTTTTAACCCTCATCTTTCTCGCCAAACAGCTATCATCACTACCCATGAAATAAAAATATACTAAATAGGCCTTTCAGGAAGTTGCATACAAAATGAGCAGTTAAAACTACCACTAAGAAGCTTTAAAACATCATCACCACCACCACTACCACCGGCGAACTTCTTTTTCTCCTCCGCCGGTTCATCACCGTCATCAGATCCACCACTCAATAGTTTCTGACGCCTCTTCGCCTTCTCCAAATCAGAAAACGAAGCATCAGATTCAATTGCGCGAGTAGCCGCAATAAGCGACACGAGACTCGAACAGTCCGGACACTCCCAGTGTGCAGCATCTGCTAGTGTTTCGGGATGAGCAGAGAGACAATCGAGGTGCCATGGAGTGACGCATGTTTTGCACGTGATCTTCTCTTCTTCCAGCCGTTTGTGTTATGGAAATTAGTTTCCGTTTATGCCGCCGTCGGTTGAAATCAGGACCGCCGCAGGATTTGGAGGGAGGAGGGGGAGAGGCGGTGGATTTGGATTTGTTGGAGAGGTATCTTGATGATCAGTTAGGGCTTGTTCTTGAGGTTTATGTGAATGTGAATATGATAGTGGTGGTGATGAAAGTGGTGACTGTTTTGGTGATATGTTTGATTGTTGATTTTGACTGTAAATAATTTTGATTGAGGTATAAAGATGATCAAAGAAAAATATAGTGGTGGGACCCACTTATATTTATACATGACCTATTAATGCTTTACTTTTTTAATGAAGGATAGTTTTGTCATTTCACACCCACTTAACTGAGAAAACTAACTGATGTTAGGCCTAGGGACTATCCGGGAACAAAAACTGAAAACTTGGGGACTATTCAGGTAATTTTAGAAAGTTGGGGACTATAGGTGAAAAAAGGCGAAACCACAGGGACTATCCGGGCATTTTTCTCTTTTGGTGATTTAGGAGATTCAAGTCTAGAGAGAGAAAGTACTCTCCACGTAATTCTTATATTGTACACGTCATATCTTTCAATAGATTCACGGTTCTAGTACGTTATTGTGTGTTCGGTCACGCACGTTCACGGATTCCGCACGTCGAACGTTCGTTACGCAATCAAACGGTGTAAAAACCGGTCTTACATACTCGCCGGCATTTTTATGCTGACGTACCTATTTTCACATGTGTTTCAGGAGACGATGCATAGGATTGATCAAGATACACATAGGCGGACTTGGGCCTTAGTGACAATAAAAGATGCAAGACTAGTTAATTATGTTATACTTCTTTGTTTATTTAGACATTGTAATTCAGTTAATCAATAAAACAAAATTTCAAATTTCCATGTGTTATGAAACAATGATTCTGTTACAACACTCCCCGACGTTTCCGCCACGTTTTATTGTTTTACGTGGTCGGGGTGTGACAGAAAAGTTGGTATCAGAGCTCATGGTTATAGGGAATTAGGTTATTAGTAATGCTTTGACCTAGTCTATAACCTTCCTAGGACCCTAACGCGAGTTTACTTGCGTTTAGTCATAAAACAATACCGTCACCTATCCTTAGGCGACAACCACAACAAGAACACAAATTTCAAAACCGCTTTGAAAAGCAATCATCTGTTCTAGGATGATTAATTACTAGGTTTTGAACCCTCTAAGTTTTCAAATCTCGTCAAAGTTTTGGTCTTATAATGTGAACATGTGCAAACTGGAAGGGTGAATGCCTGTACCCTGAGTTTTCTGTCTAAGGCTAGAGTGTTCGTACAAATCCACAGTATCGGACCAGTCACTCTTACCTGGGAACTCTTGGGGTGAGTGTTCACTTATAGGCAAGCATGTCTTCAGCGATACATTATTATGACCCGCTTGCTTTGATTTGTCACCGTCTCATTTGTTTGCCTTAGGTAACAAACAAATGATCACAATTTTTATGCGTTGCCTTTCTGTTTTGATTATCCGATAACCTTTCACTTGTTTCTTCCTATGTCTTTCATCCTCTTCTAGAATGTCTCTTCCTCTCGACAACGGTCAAATGTCCGAGCAAACAGCCAAATTTGCCCAGCAAATAGGCGAAGTGATTCTGAAGTCTGTGGATTTAGGCATTGCCATGTCTCGTCTCAACAATGAAGCCACTCAAGAGTCACCAAAGGAAGCAGAAGTTGATCCGGCACCAAAATCAAGGAAGCGTAAGGCTTCAAAGAAACTCGCAGCAGTTACACCTAATCAAGCGGGACCTAGCCAGGTAGCGACGCCACCAAGGAAGCCGTACTTGGGAGCTGCCCCATGGTGCAAGCGATGCAACCGTCATCATTTAAACCTCATACCCTGCTCCAAATGTACCTACTGTGGACGGTGGGGACATTTGATTAACATATGCCGCTTTGCTATCCAAAACGAAGCTGTTGCAAACCTTGCTGCTACCCAACTCCAAGTCAACCCTACTCAAGCTCGTTTCCCGTCTGGTACTTGCTACAACTGTGGTGAGACGAGCCATTTCAGGAACAAATGCCCGAAGATTGTCAATACAAATCCAACCCTTGGATGAGCATTTGGCCGAGCAAAAGATGTTGCTGTCTTATGCCTTTGTTTCTTTTGTTTTCTTGTATTGTGAAACAATCTGTTTTGTTCATAAATAAAAATTGTTGTTCACAATTCTGATGTACAAATGTAGTTACATGTGTGTATGGCATTTCCCTATGATACCTACATCAAGGAACTATGCTCTTTACAAACTACTCTTGTGATTCTCCCTTTCAAGTGATCGCTCATGATTTCCTCGAAAATTTTAAGTACTCGTTTCATTCTAGGAGACGAAGTACAAGAAATAAAGCGAAATTGTGAGTAATCGTGCTTTTTGCACATCTGTGCCTTTGAATCCTTGGTTAGATAACTAAGGGAATTTTCAAATCTCATACCCATTACGTTCTGATTTTTCAACATGCATAACATAAGTTTTCAAAAACAACCTCAATGATTTCAAAAACATTGTCTATGTTTTCAAAAACAACCTCCATGATTTCAAAAAGATTGTCTATGTTTTCAAAAACAACCTCCATGATTTCAAAAACATTATCTATATTTTCAAAAAAAAACAACCTCCATGATTTCAAAAACATTGTCTATGTTTTCAAAAACAACCTTCATGATTTCAAAATGTTTCATATAGTTTGAAAACAATATTAAAACAGTATAATTACTTATATCAAGTGCATGATTTCAAAAGCATCATTCATATTTTCAAAAACCTTATACATAATTTCAAAAATTCATCTCGCATGATTTTAAAACATTTTTATAAATATACCTACCTAATACACCTACTTTATGATTTCAAAAGTATTATATATAAGGTTTCCAAAAACATTGAACACATTTTAGAACCCCATGCATAGTTTTCAAAATATTTTCCTCATACATTGACTTAACCTTCAAATTCCGCTTCATATGTCGCCTTGACATATCTAGCATCTCAATTTCATAAGCATTTTTACTTCATGTTTTGACTTAAGCACATCCAGTGCAAGGTTTCAAAACACCTTCAACTTCTAAAATCCATATGGGATCTTTTTATCTTCACAATTAGACCCTTGTGGATGATTATCATTCAAATCAGAGTTCTTAACTGGATTCCTTGTGTACCTTAATTCGAACATTTCGGTTCCTTACAGTCGAAATCGAATTTTCTCTTTAAAATTTTTCTATCTTCATAATTAGATTCTTGATAATGTTTAAAGTACCAAATGAAATCCACGAAATGGATTCCTAGTGTGCTTTAAATACTTGTACGCAATTAACAAAATGATAACAAATTTAAAATCATGTTAAACAATTATGTGATTATGTGTTTATGCATTTTGTGTTTTCTTTTATGCATTTTGTGTTTTTGTATACTCTGGATATCCGTTATCCAAATCCTCGTAGAACCTTTCATATCTTCATATGAGGGATTCGTAGTAGGATATTCAAAAGGTGCTACCTTAAATCCTTATTGGGCTTCTACGTGATAGTCAAGACCCTTGGATTATATAGTACCATTCCATGATTCAAAAAGAGACCCTTTGAGTGGTCTAGTCAAAGGATTGATTCAGAATCTGGTTAAGAATGACATGTGATGATATAAGCTGAAAAGACTCCTTGGCGGTCTAGAGATCATTTATTGACTCAATTAAAAAGGACCCCAGTATGGTCTAGTCACACTCATCACAAGTTTGTTCATTTGGTTTCCCCTACACATTATAAAATACACTGTGCAAACTATGCAAGGTATTACGTAATTGTGGACGCGTACATAATTATGAAATTCAGTGCACAGAAACCCAGTAAAAATTATTATGTGCAAGAACCGATAGTGACAACAATAACAAAATGTGAACAATGTAATGGAGGTACGGTGGACGCACCAATAACGCTTAATAGACTTATATATAAGTGTCCCTCCTACATTGTAAGCATGATGTTATTTAAAGTTACTAGAAGTTCAGGACTCTAACCAGTGTTGTTCGATCTTTTCAACTCCATGTTTCAAACTCTCACAAGTTTCCTCTAAGATAAATTTCGGGACGAAATTTCCTGAAGTAGGGGAGACTGTGACATCTCTGTCACTTCAACCATCAAACAAATACCAAACCAATGAAATATTGTATTTCATACTTGGGACTTGTATAAAAATATGTATCATTTGCACATATCAATTCTTCTTCGATTTCGGGCTTTAAATCGCTTTCTGGAAGGTTATACGCGCACTGATGCGTAAATATAACCAGTTTAATGCAACAAACACTCCGGAATAGTGGCGAAAGCTTAACATACCTTAAATAACCTTTACATAACTTGGAAATAAGTTTCGGAAGGTTTGGTACGCCGAAATCAAGTTTATTCGCTTACAGGGACTAAATTCGACAAACTGCGAAAGTATGTCAATTTGTACTGTAACGGACATTCCGGAACTTGACCATAAGTTAAACATACCCTAAATATCCTTTACATAGCTTAGAAATAGGCTTTGAGGTGTTCGGTGTGCTAAAATAAACTTTCTGGTAATTCAGGGACTAAAAGCGTCAAAAAGTGCATAAGTTTGCATTTTCGCGCATATCTTACGTTCTGAATACATCCGGACATCCAAAAGTTTATGTAATCATTAAAATATTATGTTTTAGTGATTGGCTTGATAAAACTTCATTCGTTTCACAATTTGGATCGTTTTCGCGTCCGTTACGACTTCCGTCGTAATTAACCGAACAATATAACCGTACGGCCAAACGAACCGACATCCGACATAATTTTGAGCATATTTTAAGTTTCCTATACTTTAACTTCATATTTGAGCCTTAATATGGTGTTAACGGGGCTTAAACGTGTCAAAACGCATCAAAAACCAAGTTTGGAGGTGCAGGGGCCTGTTCTACCAATTGCTGAAAGATTCTGCCAGCACACAAGGTCCTTACGGACCGTATGGGAGTGCTTACGGTCCGTAAGCCATTCCCAGCTCAGCAGAATCTGTTTTATTTAAAAACCCAGCTTTTCATTGTTTTGCACATGGTTTCCTTGTTTCTATGGGCTGGTTTTGGGTGCCCCTTGTTTACCAAATCAGTGGGTGCAAGTGTAGGGCTGAGATTGAAGCTCGGTTTTTGATAAACGATCCTAACGGTTGTACGAAAACTATAAATACCCCTTCATTCACTTGCTCATTTTCTCACATTTGAATCGGATTCAAGCTCTCTAAGTGGAAGTATATGCTTCCTACCTGAGAGAGAATCGGATCAAATCTTGCGGGGACCTTCTGTAAGTATTCTTTCGTGTTTTTCCTTCGTTTTAGCGTTAAAGTCAAACTGCGTTTGACTTTCTGCATTGGCCAGTTTATGATCAACGCGAAGTTCGTTTGAACTTCCTAACGTGAGCGTAATCACGATGGTTATAGTCCCTAGTGACTATACCTACTGATTACCACGTTATCTAGGCTCAGTAACGAGTCGTAGTTTCGGCCAAAATGCGTATTCTTGCGTATTTTGTAACCAAACTACTTGTGGGTATCAAGACCCTTTGTCTTGATATCAATCCTGTTTTTAAATATCGTTAAACATGTTCTAACATGTTTAGCTCGTCACTTTTAGATTTGTGCTTATATAGGGTCGTAAAGGTAAGCGATCTAAACAATCGCTTATGCTTTTGAACCCGACCCATTTGGTTGATCATTAGGATCCGACCAAACACATTAGGTGACCATAGTTGTATAGGGGATAACCTTCCGAGGTTATACCTTATGGTCACTACGTTTAGCTAGTTGTATGATAGCTAGTTTATATGTCTTAGGAAAATTACCAAAATACCCTTTTTACGCATAAATTCATTTTAAGCATATGTAACCTAAATTTTGACATCTAAACTGATTAGGCAACTATATTAGACATATTAAGGCATATAATACTTATCATAGGATTAGTTAAGCGGTCCGAACGCATTTTACGCGAGTGACGCGTTAAAGTAGCATAAGCTACCTAAGCGGGTCGTAATGGGTCGTAAGCACTTAGGTTAGGTTTCATTTTAGTATGTGGGCTTTGTTAAACCAAATCATATGAGTTCCAATACTCATTTGGTTTACGAAACCTCATACTATCCAATCCCCCGATTTAGGTCCGGTTATTTATGTAGTTATCTATATAGGGTGTCGTTTGATTCCGTGATCCCTCTAGCTTTGCTTGGTTGTTGTTCAAGACTTCTAAGTACCCTCAAGTGAGTACATAGACCCCTGTTTTACTGTTTTTCAAACGTTTTGGGGTGAAACACATGTGCCTAATTGTTACTTTCGTGCTTTCCATGTTTTCAGATCATATACTTGCTATGTTCCTTAGTACACTATTAGTACATGATTTCATTATGTTTTGCTATGTATGTTTACTTGACATGCTAGCACATTGTTTTACATTACATTTTCTTTTGCTATGTATGTTGACTGAGCATGCTAGCACATTGATTTACATGAATTTTCTGATTTGTATGTTAACTTAGCATACTTAGTACATTGTTTTACATTGCATCTCTGTTGCATATGTTCTAGTAACATATGGACACATTGTTTACATCTCTACCTTGTATGTTCACTTAAGCATACTAGGTACATTATTTTCATAAAACATGTTTACATTTGGTATGACATTTGGTTTGTAAAAACGGGACTTATATACATTCATTAACATTAGCTACGCCGCTCGGTAGTAAGTAATGGTACCATAGGACTTGACAGATCCCGTTCTTGACATCCTAGGTTTGTTTGGGTGAAAGGAATGACTGAATCCAATAACATTTCTTTTGATAACCATGACTTAGGGTTATCCGTCTGTCTCAAGGCTTGAATGTATGCGTTTAACTTACCGTATAAATGTTTGTATCAGTAAAACATGCATTTACTTTGCAAAACACAACTTTTTGATATATTCAAAATACTTTGTTTTGTACATTTTTACTTTTGGTTTAGGTAATCATATATTACTTACCATACATAACATTTGTCACATACTACTTGATTACATTTGACTTTTGACATATGACATTGGTTTATACAAGAACATTTGACATTCCGTTTAAACATGAACATTTTACATTGGTGGTTTGTTTGGGTAAGTGATTTAAGTAACGAGACGTGTGTAGTATGATACAAGCATGGTGGATACGTCGCTGGTACTTCCTATATATAAGTGCTTGTATTATATTACATGTCGTAGCATTATTTAATTCATTCAATTTGGACTTATACATTTTACACAAATAACATATTTTTCACAAGACATTGTTTTACAAAACAGTTTGTTTTATACAAACTCATTTTACTTGGTTATTCATTTAACCCTACATTATTCTTTTAAATATACATATCTATCATCACTTTTCAAATGATTTATAAAACAAAACATTTTACAAGGATCATGACTGACTTTTTGTTAAACAACTTTTTCTAAACTTATAAGTCCTGAATCCTAAATCAACAAAACCTATGTACTCGCCGGCATTTTTATGCTGACGTACCTATTTTCACATGCGTTTCAGGAGATGATGCATAGGATTGATCAAGATACACATAGGCGGACTTGGGCCTTAATGACAATAAAAGATGCAAGACTAGTTAATTATGTTATACTTCTTTGTTTATTTGGACATTGTAATTCAGTTAATCAATAAAACAAAATTTCAAATTTCCATGTGTTATGAAACAATGATTCTGTTACAACACTCCCCGATGTTTCCGCCACGTTTTGTTGTTTTACGTGGTCGGGGTGTGACAGGTGTGACGTTGAAATGGTGGCTAGATTGTTTTATTTTCTTTAAATGCCTCATGCCAAATTACCAATGTTTTCAGAATCGGACCGGATGTCGAACCGGTTTGGTTACTGGTCCACTGGTCCGACCAGATGTAAGAACCGGCAGTTGTCTTAAAATTAATAGGGTGAAATTTGAAAAAAAAAAATTGCCGAAATCCGGTTCAGTCCCTTAATAACCCGGTTCGACCAGTCGGTTTTCCGGTCCGACCTCCAGTTCACCGGTTCAACCTCGGTTCGATGTAAATCCGGTCCAATATATTGAACAGGACTGGTCAGACCTCCGGTTCCCGGTCCAACCGGCCGGTCTGATCCGATTTTCAAAACATTGCAAATTACCCATTTTGCCTCTTGGGTTTTTAATCCAACATAATTTATATGATCCATAAAAATTTAAACCAACTTTTTTCGTATAAAAAATTGCATTGTTACATTAGGTGATGCCAGTGACATTTTTAGTAAAGGTTTGTAAATGTTTGATGTGAGGAAAAAAAATGTGTTTTTAGAGATGTTTGAAATATGATATAGGAGCATATACGGAGGTTTTTACAAGGTTCGATGTTATGGATCACATTACTACAAGTTGATAAAGTAACTTAATTATTATTTTTTACGGCTAACAGAATCAATACCGAGCATTCTCGAGGTATCCACTGGACAAACAGAGTACTCCGAGAGTAATCCGAGTCGGCCATCAATTCTGGGGAAAATCCGGTAACCTAACCGCCCGTAGACACGACATTGAATTTACTAGTAAAACCCGTTTGACTCAAAGATGGTTTTTACAAGGTTTAATGTTGTGGATCACATTACTACAACTTGATAAAGTAATTTAGCCAATTTTTTTTGAACGGCCAACAGAATCAATCTCGAATCTCGGGGCATCCACTGGACAAACGGAGTACTTCGAGAGTAACCCGAGTCCACCACCAATTTCGGGGAAAACCTGGTAACCCGCCCGTTTGTAGGCACGACAGTGAAAGTTACCGGTAAAACCCGTTAGGCTCAAGGATCCAACCCAGATTTACCTGGATCTCCTATCATTGCCCACCAGTACCTCACTCTGGATCAACTGATTAAAAACTATCATATCTAGAGATCATTGGCAACTTAACCAATTTAGTAATTAAAAAAAAACATATCTTAGCCAATTCAAATAATAGTAAATAACCCCTCCCCAATCCCTCCCATTTTAAACATCCACCCAATCTTCATCTCTCTCATTCCTTCTACTCATTCACTCACAACTCAACATGTCAATAGCATCCAGAGCTTCGTTTTCCGACGATTCACGAAAGCTCAAACACATACTCCCGAAATCATTGTTGCTCAGAGATTACTTGCTAGACGATATGAGCTCGTGTTCTTCAAACGGCTTCAGATCATACCCTCGCCGCCAATGTTGCACCACCGTTCGGTTCCTCATAGAAACCGATCTTAACAAAAACCATAAAATGTTTTCAAAACCGCACCGGACATCCAACATCAAACCTCCTAAACAATCCTCCATCCTGCAAAAAGCGTCCGAGGTTATGATCAAAGCTTTCAAGCGTTTGCCTTTCGTTGACGCCAGAGTGTCAACCAAGGCAAAGCTTTTGCCGAGGAGTTTATCTCGGAAGCTACTGAAACGAGGGTTCTGGAACAAAACGGATCAGCCCAATAACAAGACCAAACGGTTAACGACGTTCGCCGATTTGATTAAACAGGATGATGTTGTTACTCCGTTACCATTACCGTCACCGTTACGGTTGTCAACCGCTGTGACGGTGGAGATTAGGAGCTTAACGAGTAACAATGACAGCTGGTCCGCTACAACTGAAAGCTTAACTACTACAGTTAATAGTTCAGAGGTTAATTTAGCTCAAAACGACGTCGCAGATGAATTACACGAGAAGATGAAGAGGACAGACGGAAACAGAGTAGGTGTAACCACCGTAACCGCCACCGTTAACAACTATTCTGATGCCACTGAAAATGCAAAGGTGAGATCTTAGCTGGTGCTTTCTTTTTTTATTAAATTCTCACCTAATTTCAACAATAATGTTATTTTTGATATTGAATTTTAATAATCAAAGTTATGATTAGCTGGTCCCAGTGGCGAAGCTTGAGATTTCCGACTGGGGGTCGAAAACGTATATACCAAAAACTTCTATAAAACCGGGGGATAAAAAACGTATATACCCAAAAATTTCTATACGAAAACTACATGCTCTCCACTATTGAGCGAAAAATTCAGGGGGTCGGCCGCCCCCTCTCACCCCTACAAAGCTACGCCCTTTGCTGGTCCATAACAATACATACGTGTAGTATGTTTGGTGAGACACCATACTTTTTATTTTTAGTTTCGTTGTTAAGGGCAATCCTTGTGTAATGCAAAAGTAACTCCATCTGCCACTCGTTTTAACCGGTTTTCATTGCAGTTAAAATTTTGTAAATTGCTTTGTAACTGGTTTTGGACACAGTTAGAATTTTTAAACTTATTTTGAAACGACATTGTTTTAAATGGTTTTCATTGTAGTCAGAATTTTATAAATTGTTTTGAAACGACGTTGTTTTAATAGATTTTTATCACAATTAAAATTTTCTAAATTGTTTTAAAACGACATAAATGAGAGGTAGACGTAGACAAACGTTACTTTCTCTAACCAGTTAAAACAATAATAAAGTTAAAATTACTAGTCTTGGTTTACACAGTTAAAACATAATCTTTGGTAAGTTAAATGTAAATATTTGAATTTGAAAGGTTAATAATAATTAATAATATTTTGAAATCAAAGATTCAAATTTGAAATATTATTAATAACAACCGAAATTTGGGGATAGAGGCATTAAATTTTTCACAGCGAGGAATGAGGAGAAAATACAGCTGCGAAGGGGGTTATTAATTTTTCTTTCTCAACTCACGTGAGTAGTACGTGACTTTCTAGTATTATTTTAGTGTATCTGTGCCGTAGATTCTGCTTACGTGTAATCATTGCGGGATCCACGCCGTTGAAAGGTGGTGAAACATATTTAATTACCACAAGACCCTCGTCTTTTGGACCCCTCCTTCTTTAAGAGTTATTAGATATTACAGGTCAACATTTCATCTATAGTAAACTGCCAAAATAGTTCCTGAGATTTGGTCACTTTTGCCGCTTTAATCTAAAACTTAATCTAGGTCCCTGTGGTTTTAATTTTGTTGTCATTTTATACAAAATACAAATTTGATAAGATTTTTTAGTTAAAATTTAATTTTTTTTTTGTCTTTTTTCTCCCTTTTAGTGAAAGACAAAATGGTTTTTTAACATTTTATTATAACAAATTAAAAAAATATGATCATTTTGGCCTTCACTAAAAGGGAGGAAAAAGACAAAAAAAACTGAATGTTAACTGAAAAATCTGACCAAATTTTGATTTTGGATGAAAATGGCAACAAAATTAAAACCACAGGGACCCAGATTCAAAAGATTTGAGTTTTGGACTAAAGTGATAAAAGTGAGCAAACCTCAGGAACCATTTTGGCAATTTACTCTTTCATCTATTAATCAATTATATTTCCTTTTTTTCCTGCAAATTTGGATCATTGACGGACCAGTAGAATTTTATTATATTACCAACGAAACCACTCGATCATATTCATCTCCACTGGCATTAGGCAATAATGTCTACACAGGAGGAGATTTTAATAGATATTATAATAAATGAAATTATGGGTTGCTAGAAACTTTTTAGGAAATGGACAAACCACATTATTTGGTTCGTTGAGTTGGCTCGATTTGTTGGTTTAGCAATTTAGTAGTTTGATGGTTCGTTTAAGCTGAAATGCTTTTTGGTTTAAAGTCGATAGTTTGTATTAAAAACTTTAGAATGATAAAAATTGTTTTTGTTTTTATATATTTAGTCACTTGTATATATTATATACAAGTAACTACGTATATAAAAATGAAAAAGAAATAAAAAAGTAGGTTAAATGGTTGGTTCGGTTTATCTGGGGGGTTCCAAGTTGTAGATGGCGTCGTGAAGCTACCAAACCCCTAAAATTGAATCGTATAAATAAGAAATTGGCAGACTTGCTTCGATGTAAACAGTTCAGTCGATTTCTAGAGTATATAAAGAAATTAGACATATATAATGGTTTTGGGTTTGTTTACTTACAATTGACTATGTAATAAAGTTGAAATGTTTCAGTGGTCACAATATATAAGGGAGAGTAACCATATATAATTTTAATTTTAATAGCTAAAGTAAAAGCATTTAATCGAACTTGACAAGATTGATTATTCTATGTTTGGTCATATACATTTAACTCGTTTAACTTTACATTGTTTAAACTTTGACTTGGTGATGATAATCAACAAAAGAAGTGGCAAGACAACCAAGATGAGCAATTTAGTCCGGTTTCTGTGATGGATTTTCCAAGCGACAGTGATGTTGACGAGGAAGATGAAGTTTCTTCGACGTCCCCACACAAACATCTCAATGTCAAAGGTTGTTATTTTATTGTTCTCGTATTGTTTTTTTTTTTTTGATAATATAACGTATTTATAAAGTTTACTATATTTTTATAGGAGCAAAAATATCCACACACAAGACTCGAATATCTGATAGGGTTCCTCAACTCGAGCCAGTCAAACTAGAGGACCGAATAGCCCAGTCAGTTCTTGAATCTTCAACTACAACATTCCATGACGTTGTCCAAGAAGAGAACCAAGTCGAAAAGAAAGCAACGGCGTTACTTCATCTATTGAAATCAACGGTTTCTTCTCATCATTTGTTGAAGTATGAAGCCGTGGAGTGCCTTTTATTAGAGTTTTTAAAAGAAAGCACGCTAGAAGAAAATGTGTCGGATTATGAAGTGTTACAAAGAGCAAAAGATTGGATGGATGGACAAGAAGAACAAGATATATTTATAGATTGGGAGTGTGAAAACAATAGGAAAACATACCTAAGAGAAATGGAGAAGGGGGTGAAATGGTCAAACTATGATCATCAAGTGGAGAAAGTCAACGTTGGTTTGGAAGTGGAGTGTGAGATATTTAATTCATTGGTCAACGATGTGTTGACAGATTTTCATTTGCAAGAATTTGATCATGAGGATTGAAACTTTTAGATAAGAAAGTTTTATTGGTAGAATCGTAGTGCGAAAATTGAGAAGTGAGACCAATAGAGAAAGTAAGAAAACAAGATGTTGTGAAACTGGGCTTAGGCCCATATTTTGAGAAATGGGTTTCTAAACTATGTAATTGGGCCTGCCTTCTTATAGAAGTTCAATTTGTGTTTCCAAATGCCGACAAACTTTAGCCCATTGTCCATAGCTTTCTTGTTCATGCAGCTTACTTGTTTTGCTTCTAGTTTCTTTCTTTCTTTTTATTTCTCCTTTTAACAACACTAGCCAAAGATGTTGAGGTTTTATGAGTTGACCATAAGTGTAATAATCTTTATCATTTCAAAACTGGTATATCGATCACATTGATTGATCTAAAAATACACTTACTCTTCACAACATCGAAAGTAAAGATGTAAGAGAAAACGATTGAAACATGTGTCTAACATTAAATAAATTCACATGCTAGGTTTATTATTATACTCACGTTGATTGATTATAGTCTTTACATGCATGTCTTAGATTTATCCATAGCCAAAGTCCATGGATTACAATCCGTAGGGGTGAGCAAGTTTAGGTCCGGACCGAAAATAATCGAGAACCGACCCAAAACCCGACCTGAACCCAAGTACCTAGGTATTTAGATCGATTCCAATTTTTCATATAAAATCGGGTCGGTCGGTTCTCTGTTCTTTTCATGGTGAAACCCGACCTGGACCTATGGACCGAACTAAAGTGCTACTTAAAAAAGATTAGGCCATAGCCCAGTAACGATTGGGGCTTGAATCCCTAAATATATAATATACAACGGCTGCATGATACTCCCACATATACATTCATATAGAGAAAGAAACCATATGAATTGAATTTGCAGTCAACTTCTTGGCTGCTATTGTGAATTACTCAATACTTTTTTAATTCTTGAATGTTTAAGTTATGAATTTTTGTTTAGAAGGTTTTATCTACGTTTGGTAGTGCAATTCATCAAAAACGACAACCTTTGGTAATATGTTTCGTCAAAATTTTCACTCTGGACACTTTATCGAACACTTGGTGTGCAAAGAGATTAATCATGGATAATAAACATTAGAGTAAACTGCCAAAATGGTCCCTGAGGTTTGGTCACTTTGCCACTTTAGTCCAAAACTCAAACCTTTTGAATCCGGGTCCCTGTGGTTTCAATTTTGTTGCCATTTTCATCCAAAAGCAAAACCTGGTCAGATTTTTCAGTTAACATCCAGAGATTTTTCAGTGACCAAAACATGTTGAAATGACCAAAGTCTTTGCCAATGACCAACACCATTTTAAGAATGATCAAAACTTGTGCAAAAAAATTAGATGTTAACTGAAAAATCTGATAAGGTTTTGCTTTTGGATGAAAATGGCAACAAAATTGAAACCACAGGGACCCAGATCCAAAAGGTTTAAATTTTGGACTAAAGTGGCAGAGGTGACTAAACCTCAAGGACCATTTTGGCAGTTTACTATAAACATTAGATTGAAGCATAAACACCCCATCAAGAATGAAATACTTGCAAATTCGTATCCACTATTACAGATGTAACACCTCGAAATTTTGTGTCCAATGATGTGTTAACACGTGTCATTTGTTTACACGTGGCATCTATAATAAATAAAGGACTAATTTTGACAAACCTTGAAAGTATATAAATTCGAGGGTTATAAATGTCAACAAGGGTAAATATACTGTATAGTATCCCTAAATAATGCTTAAACCTTCAAACGAATAAATTATAGATCGTACAAAAACAAAACGCGGAAGAAAGTGAGAGATTACAAACTACAGGGGTTAACTGTGTCAACATGTTTAATAATACCTCTGAGTGACCCTTTAACGTTCCAAAGACTTTGTAACGGTATTATACCCTCACTAAAATAATATATATGAATTTCGCGAAGTTTCGTTATGAAACGAGAAAGTTACGATCAAATTCGTAGGAGAAGGGTTAAAAGCGTCAACAGTGAAAGTTAAGGCTTTCCAAAATAATTAATAAATAAACCGGGGACTTAATAATGCGGGTAATTAACACGAGGCCCCTATCGGTAAATAACCGAGGGCCAAACCGCAAAGTTACCCCTTCAAAACCGAAAGGTCAGGTAAATCATTACGAAAGATTTCGTTATTAATGGCCAGATTCTGTAATCATTACAAAAAGATTTAAAAATCCTGAATTCTTAACCTTAGGCGACCCGCGTGAAGCTTAAGGATTAGTTGAGGCGGGCCGCGAGCCTCCTCACTAATTCGCCTGATTTCTTCACCTTTAGGCGACCCGCATTAAAAAGCATGGGAACTCCCATGCGGGCCGCGTAAAGTGCCCAGATGCAGAATTGTAGTAACTACTTGGCTTTTGGACCATTTGAACGATCAAACCTTAATCAAAGAGGCATGGGCACCCTACAATTGACCCATATCACTCAGGGGACATCTACCCATCATCATGATCAGTAGTAGCATGTTGTGTAATGATTTTAGGCGTTGTTCTTGGCTATAAATAGCACCATTGTGCTCATAACATTCACAACATCAAAACTCACTCCTCTGATCATTCCAAGAGCTCTAAAGCTTTCCCCTGTGTTCTTAAGTCTTCTCTTAAGCTTCTGTAAGTAATTCAACCTTTGTGGTTCCACATTTGCTTAGTATTTAGCTAAAAACCAAACCGTCGTAACTACGGTTTGACTTTAAGATAAATCAGTAATGGTTCAGTCTTATGACGAATCAAAAGTGGTTATGAGTTGGTATTTATGTGGGTATTAAACCTCTAAAATGGTTCCCCCTGATCACCACTCTAACTATGTCAAATGTCGAGTCAAACTTGCGGTTAAAAAGTCAACAGAAAGCTATTTTGGCGATTTATGCATAATCTGTAATATATATGATATGGAACCTGTTTTGATAATCATAAAACATGATAATAAGTATATAAACATGTTTGCGCTCGTTTGAATCGATCATTTACTATATAGAACCGGTTCGGAGCCGAATGTCGCAAAAGTTTGACTTTTGCTTTGACTTCAGTTCTGACCCGTTTTAGTGAGGTATAAATATACCCTAGGACTCTATTAGGACCAGGTCACATGTTGGTATAAGCCTCTGTGGTCGGTTCATGAGTTATCCGAGTCTTTAGCGCATTTCCGTCATTCGCCTAAAAGTTGACCGTAACGGCCTTTTAAAATTAAAACGAGTATTTCGGACACGTGAACGGACCAAAACCTTGCTTATTAAATTATAAGCATGTCCCTAAAGTTTCACGTCAAACCAAGGTCTAGAATGAGAGTTATGCTAAAAGGCGCACTTTTAAGAAAGTTTTGTAATTAACGGCGCAATTAGCATAACGCCCATCTAACCCAAGTTTTCGTCACCAAAACTTTTACCCACTGTGGTAAAATAATATTTTGGGAATTTTAAAGATTTTTAATAATTTTTACCTTGCTCATAACCTGCGGTTATGGCTACGGTTCGGTAAATACCGAATATGCCCTTTTTGGCCAAAACGGGAGTTCTACAAGGTCTTTTGACCCGATTCCAGTTGCTACTGGTTTTAAATAATAAATAAAGTATTTTAAGCTTTTTAAGCTGTTCGGGAAACTCAGATTTCCTGTAGAACTCGAAAATCCTTTTTAAAGTCTTTAAAATGACCGAAAAGCCCCTACGGGGCATAATATAAACTTAAACTCGTTACGGGCATTACGGAAGGTATCCTACTGATACCAAAATACTTTTAAGGCATATTGACTTAGGAAATAAGCGTACGACCCTTATGGTTAACCGTTTCGCCTATTTGCGCACACGGTACGGCTCATGGAACTAGTTTTCGTGCAATAGCCGATACGGGTCAAATTATATTATTTGAACCCCAAAATCCAGAGTATGAACTATAAACCCATATAAAACAAGTCACTGAACTTGTTGGGTCCAAATCATACTCCATTCTCGGTTTTCGCCTTTTCGTGCGAATTAACCATATCTATATATCGAAATCAATCGGTTTAAGCTACGGCTACTATAAGGACCGTTAGGATTCTAAGAGGTTAATTAAAACCTTCGTTCCAGATTAGGAGCCCCAGTAAAAGCTATCGGTGACTTGATCTAAATTAAGGATTAATACTTGCAAAGGTAAATACTTTTGACTTATTTCCCTATACGGGCTTGGGTTACGGTATATTAATACCGCTTGATTGAGCATTATATACTTCCATCGCTTAGGTGGTTAATTGATTAAATATGATTGGCTCATTTAAACAGTTTTGTTGCTTATAAGCCTTTGGGGGGTTTAATGACCGTTGTCCCGGATATCCTCGGCATCATTTTACGAAATGGCCACGACCATCGACATCCCGGTGTAGGCGTACACCCGGTATAAAGTGTCGACATTAAAACTAAAAGACGTAGCCGTTGGTTTCTGTACTACGGTTTTACGCAAACGTGGTGTGTCTATAAATCTTTAACCCGGCACGACCCGGGCTACTGAACGCATAAAAGAACATGTAAAACGTTCACAAGATCATTATGAATTTTCCCAAGTTATAAAAGAGTTTGTGCCTTGTGCATTCAAATCAATTTTAATAAACATTTTCAAATGTGTCAGTTGAATGTATTTACCAGTGTAAACTGACGTATTTTCCCCAAAAAGATTAAGTGCAGGTACCTAAACGTAATTGGCTGGTATTAGCTCCCTAGCGTCGGGATAAGCCTCGCAAGCTTGATTGCAGTATCTAATGGAACAATACTTTAATTTTATTTACGATCCACTGTGGATATATCCAACCCCTGTAATACATTTTGATATTACAATCAGAGGTTGAAATTTATATATTTATCTTATGCTTCCGCTGTGCATTATATAATTGTGTGGTTTGACTATATTGTTGCCAACATCGTCACGGTAATCCCCCACCGGGCCCACCGGTGAGACACGTGGAAATCGGGGTGTGACAACAGAACTACTTAATATACAACAAACATATTATACTTGCGTGGTCAAATTAGTTCAAATTAGGCATGACTATCAATAACATTTGAATGAAAATTAACAAAGGAATAACTCACCACCGTTAATAGATTGAAATAGAAACATAATATAAGGCCGAAATCAAGGAGAATGTTGTGTTTCTTCATCATTGGATGATTTGTGAATGTACAATAGGTTTCCCAAGTTCATAACAAAACATGCTCAAAAATGAAATATGTCAGGTCGGTTCTTATACTTAGTACCCGACAAACCTGATTACATAAAAACCTGGAACCGACCCTATATGTTATGTATTTTATGTTTGATCGGTTCTCGGGTCGGGTAATGGTCAGGTAGGGTCGGGTCGGGTTTTGCCTTTTGCTTACCCCTAATAATCCGACACTAATATACATGAATAATATAAGATACCATTGCCCAAGTTAAACGTTAATATGCCACACTATTGGGTTGTTACAACCGTTTATGTTTAAACATGTGGGTCTGTTATGTCACACCCCGACCACGTAGAACATACAAAACGTGGCGGAAACGTCGGGGAGTGTTGTAATAGAATCAATTGTTTCAAATCCATGGCAATTGAGGTTTCGTTTTATTAATCAAACATGGAAGTTTACATTGTTCTATACAAGAACCAAAGAGCACATAACATAATTTAACTAGTTCTTGTCTCGTTTTAAGTCACTAAGGCACAGGTCCGCCTAAGTATGTCTTGATAAGTCCTATGCATCATCTCCTGAAAACACATGTGAAAATAGGTACGTCAGCATAAAAATGCCTGTGAGATACGTTGGTTTTGTGAATATGGGATTCATGACTTGAGTTTAAAGAAATGTTTAATAACAGTCAGTCATGAACCTTGTAATTTGCTTTGTCTTGTAAATCATTTGAAAAACGATAAGATCAGATGATATGTATAAATAAGAGAACACTGTATGGTTAAACGGATAACCATGTAAAATGAGTTTGTAAAACAATGTCTCATGAAAAGTGTGTTATTTGTATAAAATGTCATATGTCTCAAATTGAAATGATTCAAATAACGCTACGATATGCAATACCATACAAACACTTATATATAGGAAGTACCAGCGGCGTATCCACCATGCTTGTATCATATTACACACACCTCGTTACTTAATCACTTACTCAAACCAAACCATCAAGATGAAATGTTTAACAACGGTAGAAATGTTTATGTATAGTCAAATGTCTATTGTCAAATGTAAATCACGTCAACGGATACAACAGTTCACACGGTTCAATGGTTACAAACGGTTCATATAATCAAAAGGGTTTAGACGGTTCACATAGTCAAATGGTCACAACGGTTCAAAATGTAGCATAATGTGTTCATATGCTGGATGAGCATATGCAACAGAAATACAATGTAAAACAATGTACTAAGTATGCACACAATGGGCATACATAGCATGTAGTGTAAAACAATGTACTAAGTACGCACACAATGGGCATACATAGCATGTAATGTAAGACGATGTACTAAGTACGCACACAATGGGCATACATAGCATGAAATGTATTGTAGAGTACAACGGTTCAAAATGTAGTATACCGTGTTCATATGCTGGATGAGCATATGCAACAGATATGCAATGTGAAACAATGTACTACGTATGCACACAATGGGTGTACGTAGCATGAAATGAAATGTATTGTAAAGCAATGTACTAAGTACGCACACAATGGGCATACATAGCATGAAAGGTAATGAAATCATGTACTATAATGTACTAATGAACATAGCAGATATACGATGTGAAAACATGGAAAGCATGAAAGTAACAGATAGGCACATGTGTTTCACCCCAAAACAGTTTGGAAAACAGTAAAAGAGGGGTTCAATGTACTCACCTGAGATTGCTTTGAATTCCTTGTGTAATAACCAAATAATGCTAGAGATCACGGAATATCAAACGACACCTAATAGGTAACTATGTTAATATACCGGACCCAAATCGGAGGATCGGATAGTATGCGGGTTCGAAAACCAAACGAGTATGGAAACTCGTGTAATATGGTTTAACAAAGCCTACATACTAAAATGAAACCTAACCTAAGTGCTTACGATCCATTACGACCCGTTTAGGTAGCTTATGCCACCTTAGCGCGTCGTTCGCGTAGAACGCGTATGGAACGCCTAACATTGTGACCACAAGGCATAACCTCGGAAGGTTATAGCTATGGTCACCTAATGTGTTTGGTCGGATCCTAATGATCGGCCAAATGGGTCGGGTTCGAAAGTATAAGCGATGGTTTAGATCGCTTACCTTACGACCCTATATAAGCACTAAACTAAAAGTGACGAGCTAAGCATGTTAGAACATGCTTAACTAAGTTTGAAAACAGGTTTGACATCAAAACAAACGGCTTTGATGCCTACGAGTAGTTTGGTTACAAAATATGCAAGAATGCACATTTTGGCCGAAACTACGGCTCGTCACTGAGCCTAGATAACGTGGTGATCAGTAGGTATAGTCACTACGGACCATAACCATCGTGATCACGCTCACGTTATGAAGTTCCATGAACTTCGTGTTGACCATAGGCTGGTCAATGCAGAAAGTCAACAAAACGTTGACTTTTGGACTCGAAAAGCGAATAAAAGAACGAAAGAAGACTTACGGAGGGTCCCCGAATGCTAATCTAGATCAAAATAGCTCAGGTATGAAACAATGGTTCCAACTTAGAGCCTTTAGATCAGATTGTGTGAGTTTTGGAACAAAGGGGGGGGGGTATTTATAGGAAAAGTGGAACCGTTAGGATCGTTTATCGAATATCGTGCCACGATCGGATGCGTACACTTGTAAAAAATGTGGTGGTTACTGAAAATGGCCTTTGGCCTTTGATTGGGTGAAAGGGCATTGCCCCTTGATCGAACGAAAGGCCAACTGCATTGATTAGAAACATTGAATCTGATCTGACAGTCTCACGCGGCCCGCCTCAACATTTAGGCAAAACTCACGCGGGCCGCCTGAAGCTTCTGATCTGCACATACTTTCAAAAATGGCAGTTTTGGTCCCTGTTGCGTATTTAAGCCATTTCCGACACTTCTAAGGCCCGTAAAGCCAACTTTAAGGCCCTAAAATGATGCCTAAGCATTGTGGACAAGAAACATGCTCAAAAATGTTCCGGATGTTGGTTCGTTTGGTCGTACGAACGTGATGTTCGCTTAATTACGACGGAATGCGCATAAGCGCGAAAAACGATCCAAATGACGCGACGAATGGATTTTTCTCATGCCAAACACTAAGGAATAATATAAGGATGCTTACATAAATTTTTGGATGTCCGGATGTATTCAGAACGTAAGTTATGCGCAAAAGTGCAAACTTGTGCACTTTTTGACACTTTTAGTCCCTGAATGATCCAAAAGTTTGTTTTAGCATACCAAACACCTCAAAGCCTATTTCTAAGCTATGTAAAGGATATTTAGGGTATGTTTAACTTATGGACATGTTCCGGAATGTTCGTTACAGTTCAAATTGGCATACTTTCGCAGTTTGTCAAGTTTAGTCCCTGTAAGCGAATTAACTTGTTTTTGCTATACCAAAGCCTTCAAAACTTATTTCTAAGTTATGTAAAGGTTATTTAAGGTATGTTGAGTATATGTTGATGTTCCGGAGTATTTTTCGCATTAAACTGAGTACGTTTACGCACCAGTTTGCGTATAATGCTCTAGAAAGCAATGTAGAGTTTGAAATTGAACAATAATTGATATGTGCAAAACATACACATATTTATACAAGATCCCAAGTATGAAATACAATATTTCATCGGCTTGGTATTTGTTTGATGGTCGCGGTGACACAGGTGTCACAGTCTCCCCTACTTTAGGAAATTTCGTCCCGAAATTTATTCGTAGGAGTCTATTTGTGACTTTGCCAAATAACCACCAGCGATATGCAAGGCAATATCCTGTCATTTCCTTAACGGTCATTCCTCAGAAACGAATATGAACAGACGGAGTCATCTTCAACGGTTGCTTCCTCAGAGTTGGAAATGAAGGATTTCACAACGGATATTCATTTCCTCAACGGATAAATCTTCAGAAACGAAAACGAACAGACGGAGTCATTTTCAACGGTTGCTTCCTCAGAGTTGGAAATGAAGGATTACACAACGGATATTCATTTCCCCAACGGATAAATCGTCAGAAACGAAAATGAACTAACGTAGTCATTTTCAACGGTTGCTTCATCAGAATTGGAAATGAAGGATTACACAACGGATATTCATTTCCCCAACGGATAAATCGTCAGAAACGAAAATGAACTAACGTAGTCATTTTCAACGGTTGCTTCATCAGAATTGGAAATGAAGGATTACACAACGGATATTCATTTCCCCAACGGATAAATCGTCAGAAACGAAAATGAACTAACGGAGTCATTTTCAACGGTTGCTTCATCAGAATTGGAAATGAAGGATTTCACAACGGATATTCATTTCCTCAACGGATAAATCTTCAGAAACGAAAACGAACAGACGGAGTCATTTTCAACGGTTGCTTCCTCAGAGTTGGAAATGAATAGGGTTAACTCTAGACACATGACAGAACTTGCTGTGATTTCTGTGCACTAAATTCCATAATTATGTATGCATCCATAATTACGTAATCCCTTGCACAGTCCGCACAGTTTGTTTTGTAATATTTTGGGGAAGGATATCAAACTTGTGATGAGGGTGACTAGACTTCCATCGGATCCTTTTAATTAGATCGACAGGGGATCTTCTTAGTTAGGCCACCAAGGAGTCCTTTCAGCTATATCATCACATGATATCCTTATCCAGATTTTTGGATGAATCTGTTTAACTAGACCACTCAAGGGTCTAATTATGAAGTAGTACTTTATAATCCGAGGGACTTAACTATAACATAGAAGTCCATTGAGGATTTTAAGTAATACCCCTGGGTATCCTACGATGAATCTCTTGTACAAGGATATGTAAGATTCTACGAGGATTTGGATAGCATAATTTGGATCACACAACAACACATAAGGAAACACATAAGCACAAAGTCACATACTTGTTTAACTTGATCATAATTTGTTTTTAACTTGCTATTGATTGAATACGGATATGGAAACCAATCGACGGGTCTCAATGTTCACTGGAATCTATCTGAGAAGATAGGAAGATCGCCCAAAATTTGATTTTTGATTACAAGGAATCACCACATTCGAATTAAGGTATACAACAATTAAGGACTTACGGTAAATCCTTAGGTACCCTATTAAGGATTTATAGTGGTACTTTGGGTATTCGTCATGTGTTGTAACCTGCGCCTTGTGCTTCGTTTCCTTAGAATAAACGGGTACTTAGGAATTTCGTGGAAGACGCAAGAGATCATAAGATGGGAGAATTTTGGGGGTAGTTTGTTCTTTAAGGAATACGGTTCCTTGATTGTCGGTATTGTAAGGGGGTATGTCGTTTATATATGTAACCACACAAATACATTGCAATGTAAATAAAAATTTATTTATAAACAACGATAACAACGGTTTCTTGGACCTTGACAATCAAAAGAAAATAATACATAAGACGTGATTATTTCTAAACGATGTTGTCTTCTTGTCAGTCAGATGCTTATCCCTGTGCTGGATTTGCATTAGCAAGCTTTGGGCAATTTCTTCGGAAATGACCCATCTCGCCACAGTTGAAACAAGAGCCTGGTAGAAAACGACCTTGAGCAGGATTGTTGTCAGCTTGGTTTGGCGCAGCTGCAGCTGGGCAGACTCTTGCTGTGTGGCCTATAAGTCCACAAGTTTGGCATTTGCGGCATTGTACATTGGCGTGATGATGGAGGCCACATTGGTTGCACAAAGGTGCAGTTCCATTGTATGGTTTTCTAGCAGGGGGTTGAGCCGGTTGGTTGGGGATAGCTTGACCATTGTGAGCGACCATGGCGAAGTTCTGAGAAGCCTTTCGCTTCTTTGACTTCTTAGGAGATTCAGTCTGTTCATCCATGGTCTTTGATTCCTCGATTGGCTTCTTGTCACCCTTTCGAAAAAGTTTATGCTTTCTGATCTGCGATTCAGTCAAGGTTGCAGATAGCTCAATGGCCTGACGGAGTGTGGTAGGGTTGCTACCAGTGACAATGTCTTGTACCGAGTCAGGCAGGCCGTCGATGTACCTTTCGATAGCCTTGTCGAGTGGGGCGACCATAGTCGGGCAAAGTAGACTCAACTCCTCAAACCTATCAGTATATGCCCTGTGTTCGCCACTATCTTGTTTTAAATCATCAAACTCCTTCTCCAACGCTCGTTGTTCATGACGAGGACAAAACTCTCTCATCATAAGAGCTCTCAGTTCAGCCCATGTTTGTGCTAGAGCAACATCTGCACCACGGTCTCTCATTACCCCATTCCACCATGTAAGAGCCCTCTTCTGAAACACACTCGAAGAAAACTCGACCTTGCGATTTTCCGGACACTGCACGTGGCGAAAGGTATTCTCGATGCTCTCGAACCATTGGAGAAGCCCAGTTGCTCCCTCAGAACCACTAAACTTGAGTGGTTTAGCCGAGTTAAAGCTCTTGAAATTGCATGTACCATTGTTGTTGTTGTTGGCTTGGTTCCATTGAGCAAAGAGATTTGGGAATTGAGCAGCCATCTGCTGCGCAATAATTTCTGCCAGCTCGGCAGTTGCTATCTGGTGTTCGCGTCGAGGAGGCATTCTAAAAGAGGAAAACATGAAAGGAAACAAATAAAATGGTATTGGGTAAGAATAGGATGTTACAATCACTGACCATAATCACGGTTGATGGTCACTTGTTTGAATCATGAAGCAAACAAACAACACCAAGGCTGAATCAAAGCAAATAGATCCTCATAGTGTATCGCGAAGACATGCTCGCCTATAAGTGGACACTCACCCCAAGAGTTCCCAGGTAAGAGTGACTGGTCCGATTATGTGGATTTGTACGAACACTCTAACCTTAGACAGAAAACCCAGGGTACAGGCATTCACTCTTCCAGTTCGCACGTGTTCACACTAGTTAGGACCCAAAACTTTGACGGGAGTTTTGAAAATTCAAAGGGGTTCAAAACCTTATAACAGAGGGTTCAAAACCTAGTAATCAATCATCCTAGAACAGATGATTGGTTTTCAAAGCGGTATTGAAATTTATGTTCTTGTTGTGGTCGTCGCCTAAGGATAGGTGACGGTATTATTTTTATGACTAAACGCAAGTAAACTCACGTTAGGGTCCTAGGAAGGTTATAGACTAGGTCAAAGCATTACTAATAACCTAATTCCCTATAACCATTGGCTCTGATACCATCTTTTCTGTCACACCCCGACCACGTAGAACATACAAAACGTGGCGGAAACGTCGGGGAGTGTTGTAACAGAATCAATTGTTTCAAATCCATGGCAATTGAGGTTTCGTTTTATTAATCAAACATGGAAGTTTACATTGTTCTATACAAGAACCAAAGAGCACATAACATAATTTAACTAGTTCTTGTCTCGTTTTAAGTCACTAAGGCACAGGTCCGCCTAAGTATGTCTTGATAAGTCCTATGCATCATCTCCTGAAAACACATGTGAAAATAGGTACGTCAGCATAAAAATGCCTGTGAGATACGTTGGTTTTGTGAATATGGGATTCATGACTTGAGTTTAAAGAAATGTTTAATAACAGTCAGTCATGAACCTTGTAATTTGCTTTGTCTTGTAAATCATTTGAAAAACGATAAGATCAGATGATATGTATAAATAAGAGAACACTGTATGGTTAAACGGATAACCATGTAAAATGAGTTTGTAAAACAATGTCTCATGAAAAGTGTGTTATTTGTATAAAATGTCATATGTCTCAAATTGAAATGATTCAAATAACGCTACGATATGCAATACCATACAAACACTTATATATAGGAAGTACCAGCGGCGTATCCACCATGCTTGTATCATATTACACACGCCTCGTTACTTAATCACTTACTCAAACCAAACCATCAAGATGAAATGTTTAACAACGGTAGAATTGTTTATGTATAGTCAAATGTCTATTGTCAAATGTAAATCATGTCAACGGATACAACAATTTACACGGTTCAATGGTTACAAACGGTTCATATAATCAAACGGGTTTAGACGGTTCACATAGTCAAATGGTCACAACGGTTCAAAATGTAGCATAATGTGTTCATATGCTGGATGAGCATATGCAACAGAAATACAATGTAAAACAATGTACTAAGTATGCACACAATGGGCATACATAGCATGTAGTGTAAAACAATGTACTAAGTACGCACACAATGGGCATACATAGCATGTAATGTAAGACGATGTACTAAGTACGCACACAATGGGCATACATAGCATGAAATGTATTGTAGAGTACAACGGTTCAAAATGTAGTATACCGTGTTCATATGCTGGATGAGCATATGCAACAGATATGCAATGTGAAACAATGTACTACGTATGCACACAATGGGCGTACGTAGCATGAAATGAAATGTATTGTAAAGCAATGTACTAAGTATGCACACAATGGGCATACATAGCATGAAATGTAATGAAATCATGTACTATAATGTACTAATGAACATAGCAGATATACGATGTGAAAACATGGAAAGCATGAAAGTAACAGATAGGCACATGTGTTTCACCCCAAAACAGTTTGGAAAACAGTTAAAGAGGGGTTCAATGTACTCACCTGAGATTGCTTTGAATTCCTTGTGTAATAACCAAATAATGCTAGAGATCACGGAATATCAAACGGCACCTAATAGGTAACTATGTTAATATACCGGACCCAAATCGGAGGATCGGATAGTATGCGGGTTCGTAAACCAAACGAGTATGGAAACTCGTGTAATATGGTTTAACAAAGCCTACATACTAAAATGAAACCTAACCAAAGTGCTTACGGTCCATTACGACCCGTTTAGGTAGCTTATGCCACCTTAGCGCGTCGTTCGCGTAGAACGCGTATGGAACGCCTAACATTGTGACCACAAGGCATAACCTCGGAAGGTTATAGCTATGGTCACCTAATGTGTTTGGTCGGATCCTAATGATCGGCCAAATGGGTCGGGTTCGAAAGTATAAGCGATGGTTTAGATCGCTTACCTTACGACCTTATATAAGCACTAAACTAAAAGTGACGAGCTAAGCATTTTAGAACATGCTTAACTAAGTTTGAAAACAGGTTTGACATCAAAACAAACGGCTTTGATGCCTACGAGTAGTTTGGTTACAAAATATGCAAGAATGCACATTTTGGCCGAAACTACGGCTCGTCACTGAGCCTAGATAACGTGGTGATCAGTAGGTATAGTCACTACGGACCATAACCATCGTGATCACGCTCACGTTATGAAGTTCCATGAACTTCGTGTTGACCATAGGCTGGTCAATGCAGAAAGTCAACAAAACGTTGACTTTCGGACTCGAAAAGCGAATAAAAGAACGAAAGAAGACTTACGGAGGGTCCCCGAATGCTAATCTAGATCAAAATAGCTCAGGTATGAAACAATGGTTCCAACTTAGAGCCTTTAGATCAGATTGTGTGAGTTTTGGAACAAAGGGGGGGGGGTATTTATAGGAAAAGTGGAACTGTTAGGATCGTTTATCGAATATCGTGCCACGATCGGATGCGTACACTTGTCAAAAATGTGGTGGTTACTGAAAATGGCCTTTGGCCTTTGATTGGGTGAAAGGGCATTGCCCCTTGATCGAACGAAAGGCCAACTGCATTGATTAGAAACATTGAATCTGATCTGACAGTCTCACGCGGCCCGCCTCAACATTTAGGCAAAACTCACGCGGGCCGCCTGAAGCTTCTGATCTGCACATACTTTCAAAAATGGCAGTTTTGGTCCCTGTTGCGTATTTAAGCCATTTCCGACACTTCTAAGGCCCGTAAAGCCAACTTTAAGGCCCTAAAATGATGCCTAAGCATTGTGGACAAGAAACATGCTCAAAAATGTTCCGGATGTTGGTTCGTTTGGTCGTACGAACGTGATGTTCGCTTAATTACGACGGAATGCGCATAAGCGCGAAAAACGATCCAAATGACGCGACGAATGGATTTTTCTCATGCCAAACACTAAGGAATAATATAAGGATGCTTACATAAATTTTTGGATGTCCGGATGTATTCAGAACGTAAGTTATGCGCAAAAGTGCAAACTTGTGCACTTTTTGACACTTTTAGTCCCTGAATGATCCAAAAGTTTGTTTTAGCATACCAAACACCTCAAAGCCTATTTCTAAGCTATGTAAAGGATATTTAGGGTATGTTTAACTTATGGACATGTTCCGGAATGTTCGTTACAGTTCAAATTGGCATACTTTCGCAGTTTGTCAAGTTTAGTCCCTGTAAGCGAATTAACTTGTTTTTGCTATACCAAAGCCTTCAAAACTTATTTCTAAGTTATGTAAAGGTTATTTAAGGTATGTTGAGTATATGTTGATGTTCCGGAGTATTTTTCGCATTAAACTGAGTACGTTTACGCACCAGTTTGCGTATAATGCTCTAGAAAGCAATGTAGAGTTTGAAATTGAACAATAATTGATATGTGCAAAACATACACATATTTATACAAGATCCCAAGTATGAAATACAATATTTCATCGGCTTGGTATTTGTTTGATGGTCGCGGTGACACAGGTGTCACATGTTACACGACCTTTACGCTTTGGTCTAAGTCATGCACTATGAGTACTACGAGATGGCTTATAAGGGGCAGGTTCAGCGTTGATTAAATCATGTAGCTATCATTTGCCATCTTTATTATCCAAACAAACAAGACTTTTCTCTAGGGTCATTCCAGTGTTTTGAGAGGCCCAAATTGAACCAAAATGTTTTTGCCCTTTTTATTACCTTTTTTTTGTATAAAACATCCTATCTTACCTGGTCGTATGTGTAGGTTGATCTAGAGGTGCGCAAAATGGATTACAAACATGAGATTTCATACGAAAACAATAACTACATGAACTCACCAACTTTTGTTGACTTTTAAAATTACATGTATTTCAGGAAACAAGACTTGAGCCGGTGATAGACTCCGGGAAGTAGGAAAGACATGACAACGAATGCCTTTTTGGAGGATTTGTCTTTTATATCCCAAACTCGTTTGGGTATATGGCAGACAAAACCTCAATATTCTTTTATGATGAAAACAATCTTTTGGTTTAAATGTAATATAACTTAATGCCTATCTTTTGGTTAACGTTGTAAACGTGTATAAAACTTGAAACTACTTTTGAGAACTTGTAAACTTTTGTTGCAAATCAATGTATATGGCATCCTTGTCTATTTATAATTGTTTACATGATTGGATGCAATGATTACCTTTTAGGGCCGTCTCCGAAAATCCCAAAAAATTTTTTGGCCCTGTTCGAGATAAAAAATTTGGGCCCTATTCGCAAATCTTCATATAACATAAACTCATCAATCATTCAATTATATAACTAAAAATTCATAATACTACGATAATTGTTATGAAATAGAGAAAACAAATTAACAAAAATTGTATAGCAAAAATGATCAAAGTATTGAACTTACTTGCTAAGCAAACAGTGTGGTTCTCCTAGCGTTTTTTGAAGCAAAGCTCTCGATCAACTCCTTGTAATCCATAGTATCTAATAATTCATTATTCATAACAGGAAACTAGAAATCATTCAATCATTCATTATTCATAACCGTTTAATCAATCTAATTATCTAAATAAACAACATTAAACATTTAAACTAGAAATCAGACTCGAAACAACAGTTACTGAATTCTGAAATCTGATTATCTGAATCTGAAAGTGAAATCTGTTGAACAGTAACATCATTAACCTGAATGTTATTTCAATGTTCGTTATTCGTTAATCACTTAATCTGAATGTTTTTCAATTTTCGACAAACAAATAAATAATCTGAATGTTATTTCAATTTCGACAAACAATAAATTAACAAACTTGGAACCTGCGGATGTAACATCAATCAACTTATCGACAAACAAAACTCAAAAGACAACAAACATAAAACACTCAAATACCTTAATCGCGATTCGCAGGGCAGGTGCAGCACTGCAGCGGCGTTTGATGACTCTGATAAGAATTCAGAAATCCTGCTGCAGCGTTTGAACTTTGATCGATGACTTTGGTCTTTGAATCTTTGATCAGAAATCCTCGCACAGTCGCACACGACTTTTGATTTCCCTGCAGGTTTGGGCCTATAATCAGGTTTTGACAAAGTTTGGGGCCTGTAAAAAAATTGGGCTAATATATATAAAGAAAATATAAAAAAATTTGGGCCCTTTAATTATTTGGGCCCTGTTCTCAAGCACACTCTGAACACCCTTATATCCGGCCCTGTTACCTTTCTTACGTCACACGCAACACGCTTTCGATACTAGCAGGGTGTGACAGAAAGTGTGAATGAATGAAACTCTGCGCAAATGAAGATCTTATATATGTCTGCATAAAATATTTACACTCTGGTCCAAAACAATGAGCAAAGATGATCGCGACCCTTCAAAAGTTACACATTGCCCCCCTTGAATATTCCAGCCTATAACAACTAAATCCAATCCGTTACAACAATAATAACAAGTTGTAACAACTTGTTTAAGACAGATATGGGCCCAAGACTAATAAGCCCAGTTACAACAAGTCCAGCAATGAACAACAAGCCCACTTAACATGTTTGTGTTTGAACATTATTATTTTTAACAGGTAAAGTTATTGTATCTGAAAGATATAAAGTGAAATAAAAACTTATTGTCATGAACTGATGTTCTCGAATCAGCAAGGACAAGCCAGTTGGTCAACGTATGAGGTTCACTTGTTTCCTTCTGTATTGAACTCTTCTGGGGACGATCCAACTCCCGACCAGTGGAGTCTTGAGAAGTGCAGACACTTTTGATATGCATCTTTCCTTGATCATCAGATTTTCTTACAGATATACACAAGTGACCAGAGCTCGCGCGTTTAAACGTAACTGTAAATAGACCTGAAATATTTAACATTTTGATTGTGACATAAGTTGCCAAGTACTTTCTCCTTTATAAGGTTTTGGTATTCAAGCAGCTCTCTCAATGAACAAAAAAATTTCTGTTAACGAGACTTAAGAATTTTGCAGAAACAAAAGTTTAGCTTCAAAAGTTCTGTATCACGTAGTTAGGGTGGAGGGTATGGTTCAATCACTTAGGGTGTTTGAGTTATTCTCTAGCCAATAATATCATGCCATGTCAAGTCCCCATTTCACTCCTCATTTTGCACTCAATCACTAATAATGGTTCAAAAACCCACTCAATTTAAAAAAAAATTGATTGGTTGAAACACCCACACCCACACCCACACCCCTTCTCTCCTCCATCACTCTTCTTCACCTTTGATGAATACTCACCGTCCACACCCCTTCTCTCCTACTCCCCACTCACTGATCCACCAACGGTAGTCGTTCCCCGCTCGGCAACCCCCCTCCCCGATCACACTCACCGCAACCATACCCTCCACCCTTAAATTACAACTAATTTAGAAAATGTCAACATATTCTACTTGACTACTTTAATCATCTTTTAATATCATGGTATAAAAATAATTAAAACAATCCAAAATCGTTTGGTTTTACAAACTACACCTATTTATGGGCTTTTCGTTATGGTCCCAATATATGTGATGAAAACTTGGAAAATGGATGATTGCGTGTGGGATAATTGCAATACCCATATCTTAACTGAACACATGTGAAATGATATCACAAAGCCCAACAAATATTTTCAAATAACCAAATTAAAACTTACTCCGTCACTTTAAAAAAAGGTGTTAGCACATTATATGATAAATTAAATATTATTTTATTCTTATAAAATGCTTATAGATTTAGAAATATCTAACTAGTCAAGTTTAATAAGTGATATCTAATTTAGAGGTAGACATATGTTGGGACAAACTAAAATATAACGATAGTCGCTAGACATTTATTTTATGACGAAAAAGTAATTACTTTTTGGTTCCTTAACACTCTATTCTCGAGTCTCATTTAACAGGGAAGGAGAAAAAAAAATGAAAGTTCTCGAGATTTTTTAAGAATATAAGAGGAGGGGAAATGAGGGAAAATGGAAGAAAATTTGTAAGTATATTTATCCTCCCTAATCGGAGAGATTAGGAGAGAAAATCTTATCAATTACTAAATTACCCTCATATCTAATTAAAATGTTTTATGTTTAAAGGGTATAATGGTAAAATTGTTCCTTTCTTTTCTTTTCCTCCTAACTCGGGAACACATAAAATGCTTGATTGCTTCTCTTTTCCTTTACTTTTCATTAAACTCGGGAACACGTAAAAAATCACATTTTTTCCTTCCTTTTCTCTCTTAATTCATTTTTCTCCACCCTTATTAAATGAGACTCGGGAACACAGTGTAAACGATACTCATAATATTTAGATATATAAAAATAGTGGATAATTTGTTGCTAAAAATGTAATGTTTTGATGGCAATGAAAGATCCTTAAAACCAGAATCACAACCAACAATCAATTCACACAAAGAATAAGAAGCAATGGGACTTCTCATGCAATGGATTTTTTCCAAATTTAATATTTGGAAGAAAACTATTATAATAATCAAACAAGAGAAAACGAAACTCAAAAACCATGATTTGGAATATATTAACAATATTGATTATTCAAATAATAATCTTTATAAGCAAAACTTTACATGATTTAATCTATATGATCTTGTATATTATATTTTCTTTTCTTCAAGATTATTTAGTACCGACTCGAAGAATATGTATAATAGAGAGCCCTATCCCACACAATTCAAAAGTCGCGTTATTTCTTTTGGTTAAAGGCGAAACAACATTCCGCTTCTCTTTGAACCCATTTTCACAAGTGGTAGCCGCATCCATAACCGAGCTTATATGTACATTCGCCTCGTCATAGTGCTTCGACTTGTAACTTTTCATGGCATGTTTGATATCAGTGACCGCGTTAGAGTAAAGTTCAAAACAATCATCTAAACGCATCTTTTGAGATGAACTGCCCTTCTTTTTCAATAAGTTTTTGACGTGAGACCTTGTGTCGCTCACATTCGTGTGTGTTAGTCGAAGTGAGATCTTCCCGAGGCCTCTAACGTCAGCATGACGGCTTCCTGAGGCAGCTTCAAGAGAGGTGGTGCAAAATTGGTAGTTCACAGTTGGATCTTGTTGAGAGCAAACTTTGCAAGTGCCATGAATTAATGTTTGTGCATGGATTGAAAGAAAGAAGAGGGTAAAGAGGATGAATGGAAGAGAGCACCAAGGAGAAAACATTTCTACTATGGCAAATGCTTCTAGCGTTTTTAAGAAATGAATTTGGTTTAAGTAGGAGAAAAAGGGGTGTGTTTTGGTCGTTCACCAAATTTCAAACTTTATTTTGAAAGTTTTTTTGGTATTTTAATTGAAATTGACATTTATGCCTTTTTTATAGTTGGATGCTTTTAATTTTGAAAACATATACATGTATCTACTGTAAATTACTTTTTAACGCCCTGTGTGTTAGTGGTTTAACCCACTTGAGTACAAAATAAAAAAAGTTTAACGTTTTGAGTCCCTAACCGCTCATTTTATAACGTTTTGACTCCCTGTGCTTTAGTAATTTTAACCACTTGAGTCCAAAATCAAAAGTACAAGTGTTAAAAATTGGTCTCAAAATGTTACAAAATGAGGGGTTAGAGACTCAGGGCAACGTTTTGATTTTGAATTCAAATGGTTAAAACTATTAAAACACATGGGCTTAAAAAGTAATTTACTCTATATATTTTTTATAATTTTGATATATAGATAGTTAAGTGGTGTTTCAATTAATAGAATTTTCTTTGATATTTACCACACTTGATGCAAATTATTTGGTATTAAACACCTACTTTTTTTTTTTTTTTTTTTTTTTTTTTGAACGGCAAATTTGGATCACTGACGGACCACTGGAGTATCATCGTGCCACCAGCAGAACCACCCGATCATATCCATCTCCACTGGGCAATAATGCCTATACACCAATTCAGGAGGAAACCCAATAAATCTGGGAAAACCCCCTTTGTGGGAATCGAACCCATGACCTAATGGTCATAAGCCTTATCCCACCCCCAAATACCACTAGGCTATAATGCCATGGGTATTAAACACCTACTGAGTAACTAGTTATCAAAGTATTTGGTATTTTAAAGTATTTGGTATTTTACTTAAAACAGTTGCAAAGTAGTTAATCATGGTAACTAAATAGCAAAAAAATTCAAAATATATAACATGATATGAGTCATGCTACCACACAGTTTCAAGGTGGTTAATGTTGTTTTCTTTCTTAATTTCAAATATATGTTTACAACCTTCAAGAACCAGCAGGATGGCCACTTATACGGTACTGGTATTTTTAGAGGTGTACAAATCGGTCTTTTTTAAAAATCGGTTCCGGTTATTATTCAAACCGATTTTTTTCATCAAAAACAAAAACTGTGGTTTCGGTTACTAACCGGTTTTTTATACACCTCTAGGTATTTGAGTGTAAAAACAGGTAAATATCGGTACCGAACTGGTACCGAAAACTTCAAAAGTGGATACCGAATCTGTACCAGGAATATTTCGGTTCAGGAAATTCGATACCAGTACCATTTGCTCATCGGTACGTGCAAGTTATTTCAATTCTTGTTGCAATTGCGTATATGCTTATCTCAACATTCGTATTACCAAAACTCGTGGTCAATGAGATAAAGGGTACTCATCATATGCATTGCATAGGCCAAAATGGAACCCTCCTTATTTGGGAAAAGAAAGCAAAACCAACTTCTGAAATAACATAAAAAACAAATTAAAACACCCAAACAACGATAATGGGTGGTTGGTGCTTTTATAAAGATTAGATCTTATAATCTGTAACCTTTACTCCTTTAGTCTTCGATCACTAATTTTAACGTTATTTTATTAAGTTTGTGAAAATAACGTCAAAAGAGGGGGATGGTTAATCATGCATCATGTGGTGACGTTGATAGCCGAAAGGCAAGGGAGTAAATGCACTAATCGGCCTTTGTCTTAATTGCTGAGTGTTGCCATTTGTCCAAGGCTTGATGCAGAACTGCTATCGAGCCGAGGGTCTCACTGGAAGCAACCTCTCTATTTCTACGAGCTAAAGGTAAGGTTGTCTACATCTTACCTTCCTTAGACCCTACCTTAGCTTTGCTATTGGTGAGATTTACTGAGTATGGTGATGACGACGACTTTCTTTCTTTCTTTCTTTCTTTCTTAATATTTAATTATCTATTTGTAGATGCTAACAAGACCTATTTTGATTTTCACTTAAAGTTTGTGCATGCAACGCATTAAGTGTGTCATTTTAATAAGAAATGTTGGGATTAAAATTAGGGGAACTGATGAGAGTGAACTCATGTTTCTGATTTGTAACGATGACTAAATGATTACTGGCTCACTCCACTTATAGCAATGTGTCATGTTCCTCATGTTCTTCTTCGTCTTCTATACCACGCTCGTCTTTTTCATTACCCGATTCCAACAACATTTTACCTTCTTCCGAGTTATTAACACCATTAATGGTTGCACTTCTTTTATAATTCCAAACAAGCATAGAAACATAATCTTGAGGTGAAATGAGACCTTCTTCAATTAAAGTCGTACGATTTTGTTCAAATGTTTTCGGATCATCCAGTCTTATATATTCAAGCAACGCCTTCTCGTGATCGGGCCTCCAGCCCACCGGAAACGGGCTGTAATCAGTCTCGGGCACCAACGACATTCGTGTATACTGAAGTCCTTCAATCGACTCCGCAAGACCCATTCTTAATAAATTATTATATGCCGGTGACTGCCCTTTTTTCGCCTTTAACGGACGTCCAAGTGTTCTATCACCGATTTTAAAAACTTTCGCACGCGAACGAAGCTTATATTTGGCAGCGTAGAGTTTAGCAAGCGAACCTCGTATAATATAAGAACAAAAATTCACTATCTTTTTTCGATTATCAGCAAACCGATACCACTCGACCATTGTAGTCAAAAGCTTGTTCATTTGTGCGTTCGTGTGCGCTTGTGTGGCGTGAAACATCCGGAAACACGGTTGCGGGTCCGGATCTCTATCCCCTTTTAAGAATCCCAATTTTCTAAACTGTTTAATGGATTGTTTGAGACTCGCGGTTACCGATAATAAAGTACCAACGCCTTTTTCACTTATGATTTTACCACCCGTTGCGGTATATCTAAGAGTCGGATATACAACTCTTCTACATAAAACATGATCAAGAAACATTATTCCTTTTGTTATATGCTCAATCGGGAGAGACTCGTTATCGAGTTTGAGCGTGTATTTCTGATCACAAAACTCGATTAATTGTTTTCTAAGAATCGCTGCATCCGCTCTCGGGCCACGAACTCCAATCAAGAAATGACCACCGAAACGTATATAATCGATTCTTCGAGTTTTATCAGGCCCGCTAGTCGGAACGAACTCGGGCCAAGACGTATTCCCTTGGTCAACTTCTCCTTCCGGACTATTCCATATTACGTCACTCTTTGACGGTCGGTAAAATTCCTTAATTTTACCCTCCATCCAACGGTCTAATTCATCTAGACAAATGTTACCCAGTAACGGGCTTAAAATCCCGCAATGCCCCCAAGTAGGAACCTTTTCAGCTTCTTCAGGTGCAAACCCGAAAAACGACTCTAACCAATACGGGTCGGGTTTAGGTTCGTCTTCCGCTAAAACCCGCTTTTTCTGATACTTCCGCCGAATTCTCTTCTTTTCTACAGGCGGGCTTGTGATTACCGGAGTCGTCAACGCAGATTTCACCAAATCGATCACCATTTTATCCCTCACGTCCCTCGTCAACGCACTAATCACCAATCCAACTTTCATCCCATCCAAAACGGTACTCAAATCCCCTTTTATATACCACAAATACCCCGCGAAACTCCTCCTAATCACCCTCAACGCAGTATGCGCAGTCCTGCCGGGCCTAAACGCGTACGACTTCTCCGAAAACCGCGCTTCAAACACGGGCTCCAAAATCATAAACAAAACCTCTTGCACAATCCTATCTTGAAACGGGCTCGGCTGCGTAGTAGTCAATATCGCCCTAATCTTCCTCTTCGACAACGACTCATACTCAGTCTTATCCTTTGGCGACTTAATAAAAAACTCCAAGCGCGCACCCCACCTAAAGCGGTTATCAAGAACCGCGTTTCTAAGCGCAAGTAAATCCTCAAGTGCTGATCTTTGTACCGAACTTTTCGGCATGTAAGCACCCATTTCATCAGCACAAACTTTCTGATAAGCTAAGACCCATAACTCGAATCTTCTTAAGTAATTAGTTAAATTGGTGAGAGTTTGATTAGGGTTTCTAAAACTTTCTATCCATAACTCTGAACAGACTGATACACCGTCTTCTTTCATTAGGGTTGATGGGTCATTTGGGTCTGGGCTGACATTATTTTTTCTAAACTTGTAGTTGTTATTGAACTGGGTTGATGTGTACATGAATGCCCTGAACCCATTTGTTCGAGGGTTTGAAACGGTTGATGTGCGTGTGGGGTTTAGTAGTATTGAATGACAGAGAAAAGTAAACCGGCGATTCATCTAAACCGAAGTTGAAAAGTGCTCTAACGATGGAGGTGGGGAGAGAGCCTCGAGTTACAGTCCCTGAGTCCCTGAATGAAACCAACTGATGTACTTAAATCCAATTCCAATTCCAATATAAAGTTGCAAAATGTACAATGTATTCTGTATAAATGGACCATGCATGCATGAGACACCTAAGTAACAGAAACATGAACATAAATGTAAATACAGAAACAAAAGATAAATGACCTCCAGGCGAATTAGCACTCTGTCAGCTTGTGGCTTAACCTTTAAACACAAAGCAATATAAAAAAAAAAAACAATGAATATACTTGTACACAGCACATCACCTAGCAGAACAACATTATTGACACAAATACATACAATGCACATTAGTAATTAATTTCCAACTTTTCTAACTTAAACCTTTTAAATTACTAAAAAAATAGTTAATTAATTACAAATTCATTTAACCATATTCAATAAGTAGCCAATAAAATTGAATGTTAGGTTAATTATCTTCCACAAAATGAAAAGAATACATAAATTATAGCAATAAATATATAAAATTAACCTTCGTGGGCTCATACTTGGTTGCAATTGCATTAACCTTGAATGAATTTCTTCGTAGACCTATACAATAATACACAATTAATTAAAAAACAACAGAAAGATGAAGCAAATAATAATAGTAGAAAGTGTTGAAAATGAAGCAGATGAAGAATACCTAAACTTGTGGTTTTAGTAGGTACAGAAGAAGAAGAGCGAAGGTCTGTAACGAAAGAAGAAAAAGGTTTAGCTACTGTGTAGAGGGTGGGTTAGGGCTACTTACTTGTATGGACTCTTCACTAGGGTTCTAGAGTCACGAATGAGCCGAGAGCTCGAGCAGGCCTTAAGAGCCCGAGGCAAAAATATGACTCGGTTAGCTATCAAGTTTGAGCTCAACCTTTATTACATGGTTTAGCCTTGTGAACTTAAACGTGCCCAAACAGATTAATATTATTATTTTTATATATTATACACCTATTATTTGAGAATGGCGAGCTAATCTCAACTCAAGTTTTGGCTTATTCAAGCTATCGAAGCAAGCTTGAGCTAAGCTTTTAGATCGTTTATAATTGTTCGCAAATTACCTCAAGTCAAGCATAACTCGATCTCTTGAGTTTTACTTTCGAGTCGAGCATCAATGCGCATAGTGACCAAGGGCGGACCTAAAGTCAATCCAAGGTGGGCGGGCGCACCCCCGGGGAAAAAAAATTTAGTGCTAAATTCCGTCGAAAATCTCGTCCGCACCCCTTGGAATTTTTCGTCCGCACCCCTTGGAATTTTTCGACCGCAACCTTCAAATTTTTCGTCCGCACCCCTTAGGTAAAAAGTGTTATCAATTTATATTTTAAACCCAAATACCCATACCTTTACCCACTTATAATTCCTAACTAGCTAGCCCACTAAGTCTTAGCTCATTAACCAAACCCAACAATGTTTCAAATTATAATAAAATAATTAAAGCCCAAAACCTTTAGAAATTCTCTCTCGCTCTCTCTCTCTCTCTCTCTCTTGCGTCCCTGCACTGCCAACGAACAACATCACCCAGCAACAACAGTCCAACAGCCAGCAACCACCGTAATCAGCCACCATACCACCGTCGTTTGACACCAAATCTAACCGGAATCCGAACACGGGTAAGTTTCTTTGTTATTTTGATGATTTTGGTTGATATTATAGGAGAAAGAGTTAACTGCCATTTTCGTCCCTGTGGTTTGGTCACTTTGGCCATTTCAGTCCATTTTTCAAAAATGCGCCATTTTCCTCCCCGACGTTCTGGAAAGGTGCCATTTCAGTCCAAAAATCATAACCCAGTTAAGTCGGTTAGTAAATAAGGACTGATTGTGTAAATTTGTAACATAAAGGACCATTTAAGTAAATATTAAACACCACCACCACTAGCCCCGCCACTACCACCACCGCCACCACAGCCCTGCCACCACCACCAACACCACTCCGCTGCCACCACCACCACCGCCATCGCCACCACAGCCCTGCCACCACCACCACTCCGCTGCCACCACCACCACTGCCATCACCACGACCACACACTCTCTCTCTACTCTCTCTCTCTATGCTCTGCAATCACCACCACCATCACCTTTACCTCTCTACTCCGGTGACCGGAGTAAATCCGACCATCTTTCCGACACCCCACACCCCCACGTGTTACTCTTCTGTTTCTGTCGATCTGGGTCGAATTGAACGGACATCTGAAGTTCCTTAGATCCCCACAAACATTTTACACCCCTCACAATGCTCAAACACATCGATTTTAGCCGGAACCGAACCTGCAACTTCGTCGGAATCTTCACAGTGGCCGGAATCAGTCAACACGTCGTTCCAGCCGTTAACGGTTCGTTTTCCTTGTTCCGGTTCATTCGTTTATACTTGTACAATGTTTGCACCAGGTTAATTGGAATATAACCTGATTTTGGTCGTTAATTTGAGCCTTTGACTTTCCTGTTTGACCTTCTGTTGACCGCTTTGGGGGAGATGACACTGTTGACATCTGTGAGAGTGGTGGTGGCAGGGCTGTGGTGGTGCGGTGATGAACGACAAATTCATCATCATCATCATCGCCTCTATTAATATTTGAAGGAAGCAATAGTAACAGCAGAAACAACATCATCAGCAACAACATTATCATCAACAAAATTGGTGGTGGCGGTGGCAGCGTGTCACACCCCGATTTCCACGTGTATCACCGATGGGCCCGGTGGGGGATTACCGTGACGTAGTTGGCAACAATATAGTCAAACCACACAATTATATGAATGCACAGCGGAAGCATAAAGATAAATATAATTCAACCATTGATTGTAATCTCGAATGTATCACAATTAGTCGAATGGTATCCACAGGGAGATCAAAATAATAGAAAGTATTGTTCAACAGACAAGGCATCAAAAGCTTGCGAGACTCTTTAAGATGCTAAGGAGCTATAGCCAGCCGATTACGTTTAGTACCTGCATTTAATCTTTTTGAGAAAATACGTCAGTTTACACTGGTAAATACATTCAACCAACACTTTTGTAAAATGTTTATTAAAATTGATTTGAATGCACAAGTCACAAACTCTTTTATAACTTGGGAGAATTATTTAATATTTATAATCTTGTGAACGAATTACATGTTCCTTTTGCGTTCGGTAGCCCGGATCTAGTCCGGGTTAAAGATCAATAGACACACCACATAGCATATAACACCGTGGCGGGTAACCAACGGCTATGCCTTTATAATTATGGACATAATGCCGGGTGTACGCCTACACCCGGATGTCAAGGTCGTGGCCACTTCGTAAAATGCTGCCAAGGATATCCGGGACATGGTCATTAACCCCCCAAAGGCTTTTAAGTAACAAGACTGTTTAAACGAGCCGATCAAATTATTCAATTAACCACCAAACGATGGAAGATTTGATGCTCGATCAAGCGGTATTTTATATATACCGTAACCCAAGCCCGTATAACGGAAAATAAGTTAAAAGTATTTACCTTTGCAAGTATAGTCCTTTATTGATTAAATCACAGATATCTTTTACTGGTCTCCTAATCTGGAACGAAGGTTTTAAAATAACCTATTAGAATCCTAACGGGTCTTTATATTAGCCGTAGCCTAGACCGGTCAGTTTCAAAGGATAGATACGGTTTAATCGCGTGAAAGGCGAAAACCAGGAATGGAATGTGATTCTGACCCAACAAGTTTGAAGGCTTGTTTTATATGGGTTTAATATTCACACTCTGGATTTTGGGGTCAAAACAATATGGTTTGACCCGTATCGGCTAATTTATGTAAACTAGTTACATACGCCGAACCGTGCGCGCAATAGGCGCAACGGGTAACCGTAAGAGTCCTACCCTGTTTTCCTAAGTCAATATGCCTTATAGAGGTCGTGGTATCAGTAGGATACCTTCCGTGATGCCCGTAACGAGTTTAAGTTCATTTTATGCCACGTAGGGGTATTTCGGTCTTTTTAAAGATTATAAAAGGGGTTTTAGATTCTACAGGAAATCTGAGTTTCCGGATCAGTTTATCAAGTCTAAAATACTTTATTTATTATTTAAAATCAGTAGCAACTGGAATCGGGTCAAAAGACCTTGTAGAACTCAAGTTTTGGCCGAAAAGGGCATATTCGGTATTTACCGAACCGTAGCCATAACCGTAGGTTATGAGCAGGTTAAAAATAATTAAAAATCTTTACAAATCCCAAAATATTATTTTATAACAGTGAGTAAAAGGTTTGGTGTCGAAATCCAGGTTTAGACAGGCGTTATGCTAATTGCGCTATTTAATTACTAAAGTTTCGCAATTTGCGCTATTTAGCATAACTCCTATTCTGGACCTCGGATTGACATGAAATTTTAGGGACATGCTTAGAATTTAGTAAGCAAGGTTATGGTCCCTTCACGTGTCCGAAATACTCGTTTTATTTTGAAAAGGGCGTTACGGTCAACTTTTAAGCAATTAACGGAAAGGCGTAAAAGACTCGGACAAACAACGAACCGGTCACAGAGGGTGATACCATCACGTGACCTGGTCCTAAGAGAGTCATAAGGCATATCTACATTGCACTAAAACGGGTCAGAACTGAAGTCAAAGCAAAAGTCAAACTTTTGCGACATTCGGCTCCGAACCGGGTCAATATAGCAAATGGCCGAATCAAACGAGCTTAGACAAGTTAGTATACTTATTATCATGTTTTATGAGTGTTCAAACAGGTTGCATATCAACTACATCACAGATTATATGTAAAATCGCAAAATAGCTTTCTGTTGACTTTTTCTAAGCATGTTTGACTCGCCATTTGAACTAGTTAGAGTGGTGATCAGGGGGAATCCTTTTAAGGGTTTATTACCCACATAAATACCAACTTATAACTACTTTCAATTCGAGATATGACTGAGCCATTGTAGACTAATCTCGAAGTCAAACCGTAATTACGACAGTTTGATTTTTAGCTATATAACTAAGCAAAACTAAACCACAAAGGATTGAACGACTTACAGAGGTCTTATGCTTGCTTAGAGGACACTTGAGAGGAAATGCTGAGCTCCAGATGTGATCAATGAAGGCAGGGAAGGTGTGAGTAACATGTTGTGCAATGAGGCCTTTATATAGTACTCTCAAGGCCTTAGATTATTGACAAACATGTCTACCCATGCCCCTTGATCAGCAACATGTGTCCTCTAGTGCTAGAGAGTGATTAGGTGTCACCCATACCTCTGGGAAACCCATACATTAATGTTCTAACGTTTTAAACAGCCAACAGCCAACTTTCTGTCGCTGGGCATCGCTTACGGACCGTATGGCTTGGGCCTTGCGGTCCGTAAGCCTGTGGCGGAGACAAGCTCAATCTTTCACCCCCTTACGGTCCGTAAGGCAGGACCTTTGCGGTCCGTAAGGGTTGTTTTTAAATCTTTTTAAATCTTTTGTAATGATTAACGAAATCTTCGGTAATTAATAACCTGACCTTTCGGGTTTGAAGGGGTAACTTTGCGATTTGGCCCTCGGTTAATTACAATTAAGGGCTCGTGCCTTTTACCCGTACTGTTAAGCCCCCGGTTAATTTAATTATTATCCAAAAAGCCTTAACTTTCATTGTTGACGCTTTTAACCCCTCTCGTACGAATTTGATCATAACTTTCTCGTTTTAAAACGGAACTTCGCGGAATTTATATAGTACATTCTAGTGAGCGTATTTTACTGTTACAAAGCCTCGGGTACGTCAAAGGGTCACTCAGAGGTATTAAACATGTTGACACAGTTAACCCCTGCAGCTTGTAATCTCTCACTTTCTTCCGCGTTTCGCTTCCGTACGATCCATGATTTATTCGTTTGAAGGTACGAGCATCGCTTAGGGTTACTATACAGTATACTTACCCTTATTTGACATTTATAACCCTCGAATTTACATACTTTCAAGGTTTGTCAACTTTAGTCCTTTATTTAATATTAAATGCCACGTGTAAACTCAAGACACGTGTCAATACATTATTGGACACAAAATTTCGAGGTGTTACATCCTCACCCCCTTAAAATAAATCTCGACCCGAGATTTACTCAAACAAATAGGGGTATTTCTCTTTCATCGTGGATTCAACTTCCCACGTGAATTCGGGACCTCTCTGGGCATCCCATTTAACCTTGACTATAGGTACATGCTTTCTTCGAAGCTTTTTCACCTGTCGGTCTTCAATCGACAAAGGCTTCTCCACAAACTTCAAGCTCTCATCTATATGCACATCTGTGTGTGGGATCACCAATGATTCATCAGCGAAGCACTTCTTTAGATTGCAGATGTGGAACACGTTGTGAATTCCATTGAGCTCTTCTGGTAAGTTCAACTTATAGGCAACTGACCCGACACGTTCGATAACCTCGAAAGGTCCTATGTATCTCGGGCTCAGTTTGCCCTTCTTACCGAAGCGCATCACCCCCTTCCAGGGTGATACTTTAAGTAATACTTTTTCACCTACCTCGAAGTGAAAATCCTTACGCTTTGGATCAGCGTAGCTTTTCTGCCTATCACGGGCACCCTTGAGACGCTCTCGAATCTGGACAATCTTGTCCGTTGTTTCGAAGACTATCTCTGGTCCTGATAATTGGACCTCTCCCACTTCCGCCAAACAAACAGGCGATCTACACTTCTACCGTATAATGCCTCGAAAGGCGTAGCCTTTATGCTGGTATGGTAGCTATTGTTGTAGGAGAATTCGATTAGTGGTAGGTTCTTATCCCAACTACCACCTAAATCGATAGCACATGCACGCAGCATGTCTTCTAACGTTTGAATAGTACGCTCACTCTGACCGTCTGTCTGAGGATGGTAAGCCGTACTAAAATTCAAACGTGTGCCCAAAGATTGCTGGAAGCTTTTCCAGAAATGAGACGTGTATCTAGTATCTCGATCAGAGATAATAGACACAGGTATGCCATGTAAGGCTACAATCTTATCTACGTATAACTGGGCTAATGTGTCGGAGCTATAAGTCTCCTTGATGGGTAAGAAATGAGCTGACTTAGTCAGTCTATCGACTATAACCCATATTGTGTCATTTCCTTTGCTCGTCTTGGGTAACTTGGTGATAAAATCCATAGTTACACATTCCCATTTCCATTCAGGAAGTTCAGGCTGTTGTAGCAAGCCAGACGGCTTTTGATGCTCAGCCTTGACTTGCGCACAAGTCAAGCATTTGGCTACATAAGCGGCTACAGACTTTTTCAAGCCTACCCACCAATAATTTGCCTTTAGATCCTGATACATTTTATCTGCTCCAGGATGGACAGAATATTTGGAACTATGGGCTTCCTGGAGGATAACATCTCGTAGTCCTCCATAAATAGGAACCCATATTCGCCCATTTAATCGCAAAATTCCATCCTTGCTAAGAGTTAACTGCTCCTCAGTTACTCCTAACTTTTCCTTAGGATAATTAGCTTCCAACACAGCCTCTCGCTGTGCAGCTAATATCCTTTCAATCAAGTTATTCTTGACTTCAATGCTCTTGGCATTGATGCGGATGGGTTTCACCCTTTCTTTCCGGCTCAGGGCATCAGCGACTACATTCGCCTTGCCGGGATGGTATCTGATCTCACAATCATAATCATTTAAGGTCTCCATCCAACGGCGTTGCCTCATGTTTAGCTCCTTCTGATTGAACAGATGTTGAAGGCTCTTGTCTGAATAGATCACAAACTTGATTCCGTATAGATAATGCCTCCACAGTTTTAGTGCGGACACAACGGCACCCAACTCCAAGTCATGGGTGGTGTAATTCTTTTCGTGCACCTTTAACTGTCTCGAAGCATAGGCAATCACCTTGCCTTTTTGCATGAGCACACACCCCATGCCAGTGTGTGACGCGTCGCAGTAAACTACGAACTCTTCGGTACCTTCCGGTAGTGTCAACACAGGGGCGTTGCTTAGCTTTTGCTTTAAGATATCAAATGATTCTTGCTGCTTAGGGCCCCAAACAAATTTTATCTTCTTCTTGCTTAGAGAAGTTAAGGGCGCAACAATCCTTGAAAAATTTTCAATGAATCTCCTGTAGTATCCTGCTAACCCCAGGAAACTACGAATTTCGGTAGGCGTTTTTGGCTCTTGCCAATTCATGACCGCCTCTACCTTAGCGGGATCCACCTGGATACCACGCTCGCTGACGACATGTCCAAGAAATTGGACTTCTCGTAGCCAGAATTCGCATTTAGAGAATTTGGCATAGAGTTTCTCGCGATGCAGCAATTTGAGAATACAACGTAGGTGTTTCTCATGGTCAGCTTTGTTCTTTGAGTAGATAAGAATGTCGTCGATGAACACGATGACGAATTTGTCTAAGTACGGCTTGCAGACGCGATTCATGAGATCCATGAACGCAGCCGGTGCATTTGTGAGCCCAAAAGGCATCACTAGGAACTCGTAGTGACCGTAACGAGTCCTAAATGCTGTTTTATGTACGTCTTCATCTCTGACTTTCAGCTGATGGTAGCCCGACCTCAAGTCGATCTTCGAGAAATAGCTAGCCCCTTGCAATTGATCAAACAAATCGTCGATCCTTTGCAATGGATATCTATTCTTTATCGTGACCTTATTAAGTTCACGATAGTCGATGCACAGACGCATCGATCCGTCCTTCTTCTTAACAAACAGGACAGGTGCTCCCCAAGGGGATGAACTCGGTTTAATGAAACCTTTAGCCAGCAGTTCATCCAGCTGGGTCCTTAATATGGGAGCTGCTCCAGGGATGATATCTATTCTGAATTCCACTTGCCTATCTGGTGGCAAACCAGGCAGATCTTCGGGGAAAACTTCTGGATACTCCGAAATTGTTTTCTATCTTTGGTTTGGGCTCTCCAATAATCACCTGTGCCATGTAGATGACACAGCCTCTTTTTAAACATCTAGAAGCCATGAGCATAGTTACGTTCTCGGGCAATCCATACTGCGTATCTCCTCGAATGGTGAGCGATTCACCAGTCGGAGTCTTTAGCACTATATGTTTTCTGTTGCAGACGATCTGGGCCTGGTTGTGGGATAACCAGTCCATACCCAGAACTATGTCAAAACCAGCCAGTTTAAAGGGAAGTAGAGATAGTGGAAAAGAGTGGTTCTTAATGGATATCACACATCCATCTAGTATAGTGGAGACGGTTTCTACTGTGCCGTCTGCTAGCTCTACCTCGTATTTCACATTTAGGGTTTTGACAGGCATATTCAGCAATTTGCAAAATTTTTGGTCTACGAAGGACTTATCAGCGCCTGAATCGAAAAGTACTCTTGCAAAGATATTATTTACGAGAAAAGTACCTGTGATTACGTTGTCGTCTTGCAAAGCTTCCTTCACATCCATCTTGAAGACTCTAGCGTTATTCTTTTTGGTTTCTTCTGTCTTCTTGGCGAATTTGGGGCAGTTGCTTTTAATGTGCCCCTTCTCACTGCAGTTATAGCAGGTCGCATCTTTTATCTTCTTGCAGTCCACAGTCTTGTGGTCCTTGGACTTGCATAGTCCACAAGTATGCGACCTCGACTGGGACTGTGAGTTCGACCCAAGCCTACATTTCCCAAAGTGGAATTTCTGGCAGTTTTTGCACTTGGGCTTCTCTCCGGATTGTTGCCCATCTTTCTTCGACTCTGTCCCTCTCTTGCCATCATCGTTCCCACGGTGTTTCTTGCCCGACCTTCGTGAGGTATCATCCTCACACTTCCTCTTCTCGGCCTCTTTGTTCCTCAGCGATCTCAGTCGGACCGCGTCCATTGTGAGGGACAAAGAGAGGTCGGTTACAGACCTGAAGGTCGTTGGCCGAGAGGCCTTCACACTTGCCTTTATTTCGGGTTCTAACCCCCCGATAAAACGAGCGATTCTCCTTGGCTCCGGGGTCACTAGATATGGAACCAACCGAGACATCGTGTTGAAGCTCGTCAGGTAAGCTTGGCAGTCGAGGTTTTTCATCACCAATGACACAAAATCGGATTCAATCTTTTCCACCTCATGTTGAGGGCAGTAATTTTCTTTGATGAGAGTAATGAATTCCTCCCATGTCATGTTGTATAGCACAGCTTTTCCCGAGGCCTGAACCAGCGCCCTCCACCAAGCCAGGGCCTCGCCCTTAAACGATTGCGGCACGAACTTTACCACATCCCTTTCCGCACAGCCACTGATGTCCACCACGGTGTCCATCTCATCCAGCCACGTCATACAATCGACGGCACCTTTCTCCCCCGTGAAGTCTCGGGGTTTACAAGACACAAAGTACTTGTAGGTGCAGCCCCTGGCACGGGATGCATCAGTATACTCCCTTTCACGACGAACACTGTTTTCATTGGACGAGTGATTATCGTCGTCCTTTTTGGGCTTGGACAGTGGTTTGCTGTGGGATTTTGAGTGTGTTTTCGGCTTGGAGAGTGGTTTGGAAACGGTTCTGCTTCGAGATTCGGTATATTGTCGATCTAGAGCTGCCTGGACAGCGTTGTCGACGAGAGTTTTTAATTGAGCGCCCGTTAAATGTACTTGGGCATTATCATATTCGTCTTCACTCGTATGACTATTTTCTCCATTAGGATTAGCCATGGTAACCTGAATCTGTTACAGAAGATAACGAAAATTTTATTTAGGAGTTTATTATTGAATTGTCTTTTATGGCAATTCATTAACCATGGTAATAGAGACCATATTTGGTTAATTTGTTACTCACTTTTATTTAGGATTTGAATATACTTATCCTAATTACAATTAACATTGCTAGTGGCATAAAAGCCTAGTCACGAGGACGTTATATAATATTAGCCGAGATTACAGAGAATCAAGGTACGAAGGTTTGAACCGTAGTTCTTTTCCCTTTTCTGACAGGGAGTCATAAACCACCACTGTCTTTTATCTTATTATGACAATGATTATGGCCCATAGGCACTACATCACTAATGGATGTTTGATAATTCGGCCCGTAGGCACTACATCGCTAATGGATGTTTAACAAGTGATCATCTTCATTGATGATTTAACCTATGATTTATTATATCATTAATTTGGGCTTTGAAATCCTTAGGAGGATTCTTATTTAAGAATGACGCGTGCGATTTTAACGAACCACATCTGCCATGAATGTTAACATGATTACAGAGGTTAACTGGAAATTCTGAATCTTTTAATCAGGTCTTACCATCTTGGCCGGATCTTATAAAGACACCTGGCTAGGTTTCACTCTTAAGATTCTTTATTAGGCAGATTTAATTTAAAAGGAATGATTTTGATTTATTTCATATATAGTAATAACAAAAATGAAATTATAACATAACATTCCAAAATTTCAAATACGATTACACGCTGCCCTAAACAGGACTTTTAAACTAGTACATACCTACATAGAGGTTAATAAAGAGACAAGTCCTCGCAGGGACTAATACAAGATAGATGTCCGCGCAGGGACTAAAAGATAAGTCCGCGTAGGGACTGAAATGCGATAAATGTCCACGCATGGACTTATTTAAAATAGACATTACATTAGAACATATATAAGGACTAATGGTCATGTTTCTTCTTCTTGCCTTTCAACAGGTTCGCTAGACCCTTAAGGAATCCCCTGTTGTTCTTTCGTTCTTCCTCGAAATCCCGTTCCACACGAGTTAAGCGGTGGAGGATTTCTTCTTGTTCAGGAGGAGAGAAACGTGGTTGTGGTGCCGGTTGCGGAACTGGAGGTCTAGGAGGTGCTGGATACCCATGAGCTGAGTAGTCCGGTATCCCCATGTTTCCAAAAGCTCCGTCGGGATAGCGGGCATTATACCTAGCCGCTACCACATATGGGTCGCGTTCATAGTTGTAATTGTAATGTGCGTACGACGACGGTTCGAACGGGTTGTATGCCGTTGGACCCGTATATGCAGGTATTGGGTGGTCATACCCAAATGGTGGCGAAGATGGTGCAACTGGTGCGGAGTTCGCCTCCTGTACTGGACTTGAAGGTCCTTCTTCTTGTAGTGGCGGGTAGTGGCTACTACTAGAGTGTCGAGGGGTGCTGAAGTGGAATTCCCCTCCTCGGGTGGACATACGAGCACCCGATCTTCTACGCCTCGGCGGATCAGGCATTACTGGTTGAACCGGTGGCGGAGGTGGTGGCGTAACTGCCACGAAACGTGGATCCTCGGAGGGATCTTGTTGTTGTTGCTGCTCGTGTTGCGATGTTTGATGGGAGGGTGTGAAGTACCACTCGTGCTGGTTGAACAGCGCTTGAAAGCTATCTGGCCCTTGATAAGGTGTGCCATGAAAAGAAGATCCATCAGAGATCTCGATAGGATGTGTGGGCGTACCACGAGCGGGTTCGATTGGATCAGTGTCCTCATCCATATGGTCTTCTGAGAAGTGATCCTGTGGTCCTAACGGAACAAAGCCTGCAAGTTTCTGAATGTAATCTGATGGGTTAAACTGGCCTCTGAAGTAAGGAGTGGGGTCGTCAAAAGCGCGGTGCGATACCGAACCTGTAGAGGCATGTAGGAGGGTTGAGGGTTATTGGGAAAGTTTTCGGAATCTGGCCCGAACGAGTGACGGTACGATGGTGTTGAGCTGTGCGAGGTGGAATGTCTCGCAGGTTCGAAAAGGTTTCTCCGTCTTTGCGGTTCTTCACTCCTTGTGGTCGAAGGAGCTCGCGTATTTGAAGGTTCAGCTTCGTGATCGTGGTGAGTAACGATCTCTCCTCTGCCTCTTCTTCCCCTTCCTCTTCCTCGGAAAATTACAGGTGCCATATTTCCTGCTTTTAAAACTTTAAATAACAATAATAACAGAAAAAGACAAACTTGGAATAACAAATTCGAATTTGTCCTATGTTCTTGTCTAGACTCAAGTATGTGCAATTGTGTCACTGAGATTAAACACATTAGGATAGTGTTTAATTCACTCAATGTTGGCTCTGATACCAACCTGTCACACCCCGATTTCCACGTGTATCACCGATGGGCCCGGTGGGGGATTACCGTGACGTAATTGGCAACAATATAGTCAAACCACACAGTTATATGAATGCACAGCGGAAGCATAAAGATAAATATAATTCAACCATTGATTGTAATATCGAATGTATCACAATTAGTCGAATGGTATCCACAGGGGGATCAAAATAATAGAAAGTATTGTTCAACAGACAAGGCATCAAAAGCTTGCGAGACTCTTTAAGATGCTAAGGAGCTATAGCCAGCCGATTACGTTTAGTACCTGCATTTAATCTTTTTGGGAAAATACGTCAGTTTACACTGGTAAATACATTCAACCGACACTTTTGTAAAATGTTTATTAAAATTGATTTGAATGCACAAGGCACAAACTCTTTTATAACTTGGGAGAATTATTTAATATTTATAATCTTGTGAAAGAATTACATGTTCCTTTTGCATTCGGTAGCCCGGATCTAGTCCGGGTTAAAGATCAATAGACACACCACATAGCATATAACACCGTGGCGGGTAACCAACGGATATGCCTTTATAATTGTGGACATCATGCCGGGTGTACGCCTACACCCGGATGTCAAGGTCGTGGCCACTTCGTAAAATGCTGCCAAGGATATCCGGGACATGGTCATTAACCCCCCAAAGGCTTTTAAGTAACAAGACTGTTTAAACGAGCCGATCAAATTATTCAATTAATCACCAAACGATGGAAGATTTGATGCTCGATCAAGCGGTATTTTATATATACCGTAACCCAAGCCCGTATAACGGAAAATAAGTTAAAAGTATTTACCTTTGCAAGTATAGTCCTTTATTGATTAAATCACAGATATCTTTTACTGGTCTCCTAATCTGGAATGAAGGTTTTAAAATAACCTATTAGAATCCTAACGGGTCTTTATATTAGCCGTAGCTTAGACCGGTCAGTTTCAAAGGATAGATACGGTTTAATCGCGTGAAAGGCGAAAACCGGGAATGGAATGTGATTCTGACCCAACAAGTTTGAAGGCTTGTTTTATATGGGTTTAATATTCACACTCTGGATTTTGGGGTCAAAACAATATGGTTTGACCCGTATCGGCTAATTTATGTAAACTAGTTACATACGCCGAACCGTGCGCGCAATAGGCGCAACGGGTAACCGTAAGAGTCCTACACTGTTTTCCTAAGTCAATATGCCTTATAGAGGTCGTGGTATCAGTAGGATACCTTCCGTGATGCCCGTAACGAGTTTAAGTTCATTTTATGCCCCGTAGGGGTATTTCGGTCTTTTTAAAGATTATAAAAGGGGTTTTTGAGTTCTACAGGAAATCTGAGTTTCCCGATCAGTTTATAAAGTCTAAAATACTTTATTTATTATTTAAAATCAGTAGCAACTGGAATCGGGTCAAAAGACCTTGTAGAACTCAAGTTTTGGCCGAAAAGGGCATATTCGGTATTTACCGAACCGTAGCCATAACCGTAGGTTATGAGCAGGTTAAAAATAATTAAAAATCTTTAAAAATCCCATGATATTATTTTATAACAGTGAGTAAAAGGTTTGGTGTCGAAATCCGGGTTTAGACAGGCGTTATGCTAATTGCGCTATTTAATTACTAAAGTTTCGCAATTTGCGCTATTTAGCATAACTCCTATTCTGGACCTCGGATTGACATGAAATTTTAGGGACATGCTTAGAATTTAGTAAGAAAGGTTATGGTCCCTTCACGTGTCCGAAATATTCGTTTTATTTTGAAAAGGGCGTTACGGTCAACTTTTAAGCAATTAACGGAAAGGCGTAAAAGACTCGGACAAACAACGAACCGGTCACAGAGGGTGATACCATCACGTGACCTGGTCCTAAGAGAGTCCTAAGGCATATCTACATTGCACTAAAACGGGCCAGAACTGAAGTCAAAGCAAAAGTCAAACTTTTGCGACATTCGGCTCCGAACCGGGTCAATATAGCAAATGGCCGAATCAAACGAGCTTAGACAAGTTAGTATACTTATTATCATGTTTTATGAGTGTTCAAACAGGTTGCATATCAACTACATCACAGATTATATGTAAAATCGCAAAATAGCTTTCTGTTGACTTTTTCTAAGCATGTTTGACTCGCCATTTGAACTAGTTAGAGTGGTGATCAGGGGGAACCCTTTTAAGGGTTTATTACCCACATAAATACCAACTTATAACTACTTTCAATTCGAGATATGACTGAGCCATTGTAGACTAATCTCGAAGTCAAACCGTAATTACGATGGTTTGATTTTTAGCTATATAACTAAGCAAAACTAAACCACAAAGGATTGAACGACTTACAGAGGTCTTATGCTTGCTTAGAGGACACTTGAGAGGAAATGCTGAGCTCCAGATGTGATCAATGAAGGCAGGGAAGGTGTGAGTAACATGTTGTGCAATGAGGCCTTTATATAGTACTCTCAAGGCCTTAGATTATTGACAAACATGTCTACCCATGCCCCTTGATCAGCAACATGTGTCCTCTAGTGCTAGAGAGTGATTAGGGGTCGCCCATACCTCTGGGAAACCCATACATTAATGTTCTAACGTTTTAAACAGCCAACAGCCAACTTTCTGTCGCTGGGCATCGCTTACGGACCGTATGGCTTGGGCCTTGCGGTCCGTAAGCCTGTGGCGGAGACAAGCTCAATCTTTCACCCCCTTACGGTCCGTAAGGCAGGACCTTTGCGGTCCGTAAGGGTTGTTTTTAAATCTTTTTAAATCTTTTGTAATGATTAACGAAATCTTCGGTAATTAATAACCTGACCTTTCGGGTTTGAAGGGGTAACTTTGCGATTTGGCCCTCAGTTAATTACAATTAAGGGATCGTGCCTTTTACCCGTACTGTTAAGCCCCCGGTTAATTTAATTATTATCCGAAAAGCCTTAACTTTCATTGTTGACGCTTTTAACCCCTCTCGTACGAATTTGATCATAACTTTCTCGTTTTAAAACGGAACTTCGCGGAATTTATATAGTACATTCTAGTGAGCGTATTTTACTGTTACAAAGCCTCGGGTACGTCAAAGGGTCACTCAGAGGTATAATTAAACATGTTGACACAGTTAACCCCTGCAGCTTGTAATCTCTCACTTTCTTCCGCGTTTCGCTTCCGTACGATCCATGATTTATTCGTTTGAAGGTACGAGCATCGTTTAGGGTTACTATACAGTATACTTACCCTTGTTTGACATTTATAACCCTCGAATTTACATACTTTCAAGGTTTGTCAACTTTAGTCCTTTATTTAATATTAAATGCCACGTGTAAACTCAAGACACGTGTCAATAAATTATTGGACACAAAATTTCGAGGTGTTACACAGCGGAGTTGTGGTGGTGGTGGCAGCGGAGTGGTGGTGGTGGCGGTGGCAGCGGAGTGGTGGTGGTGGTGGTGGCGGTGGTGGTGGTGGCAGCGGAGTGGTGGTGGTGGCAGGGCTAGTGGTGGTGGTGTTACAAATTTACACAATCAGTCCTTTATGTTACAAATTTACACAATCAGTCCTTAATTACTAACCGACTTAACTGGGTTATGATTTTTGGACTGAAATGGCACCTTTCCAGAACGTCGGGGAGGAAAATGGCACATTTTTGAAAAATGGACTGAAATGGCCAAAGTGACCAAACCACAGGGACGAAAATGGCAGTTAACTCTAGGAGAAAAAAGGGTAATAAAGTTGTTAAATAGGTTTGAAATTTTATGTGTTTTGACGTTTATGGTTGTTTAGATGATTTTTAGGGTGATTATGTTGTTTACATATTTTTAGGGTGATTACAACTTACCCCTTATGATTTCTAGGGCTTGAATAGTTGAAAGCTAAAATTGAAACATTATGTTATGGAGCGATGAACTTATGTTATATAAAGAAAGAATTGCTTAAGAAATTAGTTTTAGATGATATTTTGGATAAATTTAAAAAAAAATGAAAACCCGTAGGGAGTCGACGTTTTAATTATGTTTGTAAAAAAGTTTGACATATTTTTGATGATTATATAAATTTAGTTTGATGTTCGTTTATTTTACATGACCCGACCCGACCCGACCCGATACGAACCGATTTTTTTACTTATATACCTAGGGGCCTAAAATTTTTAAAAATGTTCCGCACCCCCGTGGAAAAATTCTTGGGTCCGCCACTGATAGTGACTCGTATGTCAAATCATAACAACTAAAAACGTACATAAAGATAACCACGGAAACGTATTATATTTGACCATGTTTATTAACATGAATTTATATTGACATGTACATATAAAAATGAGCATGTGAGAAAATAAAGTGTTTACATCAAAACGTATAATAACTTAAAACATACATAAAAATAGGCATGAAAACGTATTATATTAGACCCGACTCATTTATAGGAAAACTTTAGGTCGAAACGTTCAATGCCGATACATGACTATGTACTAAAATGTCCATAAAAATAAGCACGTGAAGAAATAATTTTTTTTATGTTAAAGAATGAAAATAAGGTGCTCGCGCGTTGTGGCGTGACATTTAAGGGCACATTATCGTTCGTTAAGCACGTTGGCACGGTGACATTAATGTATTTAAGCAAACGAAAGAAACGTATAAAGATACGGTACGATTAAATGAAATGTATTAAGTTGTGACTAACCAACTACCCATCTCGAATTTATAGCAACATGTAAACGTGATATAAACTAAAAACACAAAGGGAAAATAAAGAAAAAAATAATTAAAAACTAAGGAAGTAAAATTGAAAAGTTAGAAATTTAGATGAGAGATTTGTTATTGTGTAAGTTTTAGAAGAAAAATAAATTACTTAAAAAAATAGGGAGCCAAAATAGAAAATACCAAGGGAGTCAAAATGGAAATTACATCAAAAGACAAAATTATAATTTGAGGTGTGTTGTCGGTTGCCTTTGCCACCGACTTTTTCCTTTTAGATATAGTAGAATTTGAAAACCCACTTACAAGCCAAACTCAAATTTTAATAATAAAGCATGAAAATCTAAAAATAGTTTTAACTCAATTTCATATTTGTTGGTGAATCTAAAGTTCTCGAATTGGCCCAATTTAAAGATTTTTTTCTATTTGAAATTCAACTTTACGATTTGAAGTTCAAATTTGTGTTTGTTATAAGAAGGGGTAACAATTTTTAACACGAATCGAAACACAACACAAATATAATCAAGTTTTAAATCAGCTAATATAATTCATTTATTAAACATTTAAACCCGAAGTCGAATCAATTAATAAACGGGTTAACATTACACAACCATTATTAATACATGAGTGTTTTTTAACAACTTAAATTATACCAAATCCATCTTCGGCAGGGTTCAAACCCTTGATCTCAAAGCAGCAACACCTTAACTTAAATGGTTTTGCCAATTTGACCCAACCCCCACCCATTAATAAATAAGTTGATTTTTAGATTTAAGGGATAGTAACATTTATATGTGTCAAATTTAAAGTTGAGTAAAATGTCAAAATCGTCCATGAGTTTAGTCATGTTTGTTTGTTTTATCTAAAATGATTTTTTTTGTGCATTTGAGTCATTCGGTTTTACGTTTTATTGCCATTTTCATCCTTGAAGTTTGTCAGTTTATTACAACTTTCGTCCTTAGAAATTTGGCACTCATGGATGAAAATGATATGAATTCAAACTTTTTTGATGAAATGATACATTTGGACGAAAATTTTGAAAATGACAAAATCTTATGGATGAAAATAACATTTTACTCTCTAAAGTTTTATATTTGTAATTTTAATTCTTTATCACTATTCATTTTCATGTGAAATTAGTTTCTTTTTTAACCATTCATCAACTCTTTATTTCATATTTTTTTAGGGATATTGAATTTAAATAACATAAACTTTCACCAATTGGCTGATAATACTCCAAACTTTTGATTTTTACACTAGCACTCCCAACTTTCAACTTCTTGGTCAATAACACTCCCTAACTAACTAAACCCTAACATAGTTAGTTTTTGCTAATGTGGCATCTGATGTGGACATTTTTGCTAACATGGCATATGATGTGGCAACTTGTGTGGCATTTTTTGATGACGTGACAGCTGATGTGACAGCTGACGTGGACAAAAAAACTACCAGAAACAAGTATCGCAATACGAATTGTCACCCCTTGCATTGTGCGGGGCACCCTACTAGTATTTCTAATTCCTTGGATAATAAAATTACGTAAAGCTCGAAAAAGTAAGAAATACATTTAGAATACCAAGTTCCTAAAGGATAATTGTAACAAAGTAAAGGGTATACTTGATACCAATACCCATCACATCTTCACCCTTGCATCAAATGTTGAATTAAGCCATATGTGTGCAAAATGTGCAATCATGGGTGCCTATAATGCAAATACAAATAGAAGTAAATGTGTTTAGTAAATCGGGTACTGATCGGAGCATTTGGTATACATGGTATTGCATAATAGTTATCTAGTAAATGCATTAACATTCTTATAACCAAATTTCAATTTATGATGTTTTTGTGTATTGTAGGGTTGAATAAAAACAGGGGGCTAAATGATAAATGTGAAAATCAGCATGACGTAACGGTATATTTGGTACCTAAAAAAACGTTACCTTGACGTGAAAAGAAAACTAAATGTATATTACACTTGACCTATGTTAGTTTTGATCGGAACTTAGATAAAAATATGGTAGTTAGGGGAGAGAGAGAGAGAGAGAGGGAACTACCGGTTTCAACTTTCAACCGGGCAGGCCGACGTGACACTTCCATTCTTATTTGTCCTTTGGAGATGGTCTAACTCAAGAGCGTAGGATAGTTGGGGTGTGAGGGGGCGGCCGACCCCTGAACTTTTCGCTCAGTAGTGGAGAATATGTAGTTTTCGTATAGATATTTTTTGGTATATACGTTTTCGACCCCCCGGTTTTATAGAAATCTTTGAGTATATACGTCTTCGACCCCCGGGTAGGAAATTTCAAGCTTCGCGCCACTGGTGTAACTGACGCACACTGGATGATCCAATGGCTGGCCATTGCTATACAATTTTCATTCTACACCCCTGCACTAATTGAAAATAGCAAAATGATCCTTACACTAATACACTAGCATGGATACATAAGACCAGCATCTACAACATGAATGCTCCTTCAAAAGAGGAGATGTTTTCTCGTAGCCACACAACCATAGATGCAGAGTAACTGGTAAAACTAATTGTTTTTTTGGTTCCTTTTCACTTCTCTCTCGTTTTCAAAACTCCAAACATGACAAAACTTGATGGTAATTCTTGAAAAAAAAAATTAAAAAACTCATTTGATCTGAAAACAATGTTTTGATCTGTTCCTTACGCTTACGCAAATTGTTTCGCTCAAAAAGTTTGAACCGAAATGGGCATTCTCCTGTTTTGATCACCGTTATGCGCTCTGATACAATGAAGGGAGAAGAACAAATAAGGACTTTGTTTGGGATTACGCTAACGGATAAACCAAAATGGCAACAGTTTATCATCTGTTCTTCAGGATTCTTCTTCGGGTATCTTGTTAACGGCATATGTGAGGTTGGTTTTCTTCATATGATACAAACATCCACATAAAATCATACATTTATGCGCACACATTTGTTTCGTTTTCGAGATATGTTGGCTAATATGTTTATTACATTGTTGGATGCTTATGAAACTCAAGATCATGTTTTGTGATTGCAGGAATATGTATATAACAGGCTTCAATTCAGGTACATCAAGAACACAAAAACCTCATGTTTCTTGCTTTAATATTATGATTATGTCATTTATTTTCTGGTTAACATTATAAACATTCTCATTTTTTCATAAGAAAGTTCCTTAACAAAATTTTGTTATGTTTAAGTACCTACACTTGTCTAGAATGCATGTACCTTGGATTTTTTTTTTTTTTTTTTTTTTTTTGAAATAATGACGTTACTCGTTGCACCTTTTTTTTAACAGCGAATTTTTACACCAATCCGTCTTTGGTGGCGCTCGAACCCTTAACCTCAAGGGAGCAACACCTTACCTCCAATAGCTCTGCCATTTGGACCCAACCCCCCACCCAGTGACTCGTTACACCTTAAATTGATCATAACAAGATTATATAATTTTTTTGACGTGTAACGTGTCATTATTTTATATATGTTTTGACAAGTACATGTATTCTAGACATGTTTAATATATAGCAAATATGGGTTGAGTGACTTTTTGTGTTTTTTTATATGCTTAGGAACTATAATATGCCGAAATTCGCAACACTTTTCGTAAAAAATGGGAATGTATTTTGGTTTTTGTATGATATTCACCCCAAAAATCTTAACATAATTTGATGACAACAATTCAGCTATGGATGGTACTTTACTTTCGTGCAAGGATTCGTTTACTTGACACTCCTACGCGTACAGGGATTCACCCCGAAACAAATGGTGAATCCATGGAAAATGTATGTTAAACTCTCTGCTGTTCTTATGGGTTCTCATGGATTAACCAAAGGATCCTTGGCTTACCTCAATTATCCTGCACAGCTAATGTTCAAATCAACAAAGGTATTTCAAAACTTTTTCAGCATTTTCGATCCAATTTTTTTTTTATCTTGTAATGAAATATTTATATAGGTTTTACCTGTAATGATCATGGGTGCCTTCATACCTGGTTTGAGAAGAATATACCCGCCACGTGAATATTTTTCTGCGGTTCTTTTAGTAGTTGGTTTGATACTCTTCACTTTAGCCGACGCCAACACTTCTCCAAATTTTAGCATTATCGGTGTTTTGATGGTTTCTGGAGCTCTGATTATGGATTCATTTTTGGGCAATTTGCAAGAAGCAATTTTTACCATTAATCGTGATACTACGCAGGTGTGCTTCTTCTAAATACAAGTTTTTAATTTTACTTCTATTCTGGTTAGTTATCAGTTTTCATCACTCCACATTTTTAAACATTTTTCAGACAGAAATGTTATTCTGCTCAACGGTTGTTGGAACGCCTTTCTTGATTCCACCAATGCTTTTAACAGGCGAATTGTTTAGAGCTTGGAATTCATGTTATGAAGTAAGTTTTTTGGTATCAATTTAAAATAGATTTTTGTTTATCGGATGGACAACGTGTCAAAATAGTTATGGGTTGCAACGCGTCATTTTCAGTACGCGTAAAATGTGTTCAGGTTGACACGTTAATTAAGAAAATCATAGATAATAAACTGTTAATTGAACAATGTAAGAGGGTCCAAAACAAACGATATGACACGTTCTCTTTTTTTTTTTGTCTAGCGTGAACCGTTTGCGAGATAAAACATAATCCAAGTAGATCCATTTACAAATAAAATGGTCTAAATTGCCATCAAGGAGTTCAACTCATGCCATGATCATATATTATTTTTATTAATTTATAAGTTTTTCTATATTTAATATGCAGCATCCTTATGTTTATGGGGTATTGCTTTTTGAAGCTGTGGCTACATTTGTTGGTCAAGTATCTGTGTTATCACTCATTGCCCTTTTTGGGGCTGCAACAACAGCTTTGGTAACTATAATAACTTATCTTAATTCCCACATAATATACATAGTTAATTCGGGTACGTTAAAGATGGATATATTGGTGTTTATACAGGTAACAACTGCACGAAAGGCGGTAACTTTATTGTTATCTTATATTATTTTTACAAAACCAATGTCTGAACAACACGCGGTTGGGCTAGTACTGATAGCTGCGGGTATTATGATGAAAATGTTGCCGGATCACAAGATTCCGCAGAGACTTAGGCTGTCGGGTCCTCTTGTAAAACAAGTAAAATCTCCTAGAGAAGAAAAAAATGATGATTTTAATGAGGAAGATAGGCCTTTGGTGTAAATTTGTCCTTGAAATGACTCAGGCTAATGTTTTTGGATTAAGTTGTAATGTGAGATATGTGGTGGTTTGTTCCATATTTTGATGTTGTTTTTTTGTTCATTTGAATATCCAGTGAGAGTTATTTGGAGTTTAATTGGTAGATTATACCGCGTTTGGATTCATGGGTCGAGCACTCGAGCTATAGGGTCAGAATGTCTGATATCGACTCCCAAATTTCTAATATGGGTATTTAATGTGGTGTTTTAACTGAACCCTTAATTTGTCGTAGGTAGAGCAGTTGAAATAAAAGTATATTATGATGATTTGCTATTTTGGAATTGTTTATGTTTTAGATAATCATTTTTTTGGTTTTTGGATAATATTTTATTATTTTGTTTTAAGTTTAATAGGTGGGTGGGACATCTTTTTGCTGGTAGCTTACAAGTTGATCGATTATTCAAAATAAAAATGTATAAATAAAACTAGGAGTTAATTACACAAATGCTTAATTTTGTAAGTTCAAGTTATGAATTTGTTCATATTCATTTGCCACACTATGACTAACATACGATTGTATTATAACAATATCAAGCATATCTGGAAGAAAATCATATTGCCATATTGGAAACATTTATTCAAAATTAATGAGTTGTTAATTACACACGTGAGGAGTCGATATTACCGATGGGTGGTAGTACATTGGCATAGGCAAAATCTTTAAACACTTTTAGAGGGGATGGTCTTGGGTTCAAGTTCTACTGACGACATAAATAAAAGAAATTTGTCGTTAAAAAAACCGTGAGTAGTCTATAAAAGCTTGTCTTCTACACCAACTTTAGAGCGACTCTACTCTTAGTCAGACACAATCATTTTGAGTGAGAACAAAAGTACTATGTCAAACTACAAACACCTTAGAATACCAATGGATAAACCCTCCACTTTCAAAGGATTGTACTCTGTTTGTATTTCTAGTACAAACAAACCATCTGTACTTCAAATTAATCGTTTATAAGATATTGGGCCATACTCGGTTTTGGTTGAAATCGGTTACGGACTTACGGGTATCGGGTATGTTACTAAGACTATGCTTAATAGGTATTATAGGGGTGTGAAAGGGCTTGATAACTCCCCCAATACCACCCCTTGGGCGTTATAAGGGCATAAAGAGGTAGAGACGTTTCTAGTATAACGCGCTAAATGAGAAGATAAAAGAATAGAAAAGTTATGATTGAAAGGGCGTTAATCATTACACTTTTAAGGGGCGTTATGACGCTAATATGGCGAAAAATGCCTCTAACGGGCATTAACCATTACGGATGGTCTAACTGGATTGGTTATAGATCCTAGTTTTGGAGAGGAGTTGTAGGATCTGACAGAGGAGTAGTGGTGCACAAGCCAGATATTGGGCCATACCTAGCTTGGGTATGGACGTATGGTCAATAAGGTAAAAACTAGGGATGAAAGTGAGCCGGGTTCGGGCTCCCACACCCATACCCGGTTATAAAATCGTGTCCCATACCTGACGGGTATCGGGTATATCCATTAATTTGTTAAAAGATATCAATTAGAATATCCAAATACATATCCTTTTTACATTATAATTGTTATATAACTTTTATCTACATAACTACTATTATAAATTAAAAATATAAATAGTAAATTACTTTTTGAGTCCTTGTGTTTTAGTGGTTTTAATCATTTGAGTCCAAAATCAAAAAGTTTAACACCCTGAGTTCCTAGCCATTTATTTTATAACGTTTTGAGTCCAATTTTGTTTATTTTATAATGATTTGAGTCCAAAAATTGGACTCAAAAGGTTAAAATTTGGACTCAAATGGTTAATGAAAATGCTTATAGGGACTCAGGTCGTTAAATTTTTTGCTTTTGGACTCAACTAGTTAAAACCACTGAAACACAGGAACTCAAAAAGTAATTTACCCAAATATAAATTACATACACATATGTTTTATCATAAATAAATAACAACGTTATAATTTTTATATAGTTTTATTTTTATACTTCACAACACCCAAAATATAAGTAATATTATTAAAATTTTCAAAAGAATATTTTTCACATAATGAATCTACTAAGATAAGTCACTAATACATAAAGGTTAAGGGAAAATAGAAATATAAACAAAAAGTTTTCGTGTATAATGGTGTGTAGTGCAGGTAAACGGGTATGTGGTTTCGGGTAATCCCGCCGGATATCACCTAATCCATACTCGTCCCAAACCCACGAATTTTTTTAAAACTAATCCCATACCCGTCGGCCTCGGGTTTTTTTGCCATCCCTAGTAAAAACCGGCTATAGCAATAATTAGGTTGGGTATGGAACTGGCTTTTGGAGAGGAAGTGAGTGGTTTTTTGGTTTCGATGTTGGATTGTTATGGTTTTGAGTGGTTCGAGTTTGGATATAACTGGGTTGGTAGCGATTTCAAATAATAGGGTATGGAGACGATACATAGGAGACGAGTATGAAACTAGATACGCCATACATGGTTTTTCTAATGCTCGATTTTGGGTCGACTTCCGTATCATTTTTGTGTGTGTGTGCATCTATACAGAGCCACGTAGGAGGGAGATGGCCCTTTTTGAGGTTTTTTTATATAAGAGAGAAAAAATGTTACGGTTCATCTATAAATATATGGGAACATTATTCACCCCTATTTTAATTTTAATATTTTTGAAAGTGGTTGTGAGTAGAAGAGAGAGAAAAAGGTAATGATAAAGGTATAAAGAAATATTATTTAGAGCAAAATGCACGGATAGTCCCTGTGGTTTGGTAAAGTTTCACTTTTAGTCCCCACCTTTTCGAAATTACATGTATGCTCCCTATGGTTTAACAACTTGTTACTCGGATAGTCACTCACGTAGATGGAGGTTAGTTTTCAGTGTTAACTACCTATAAATTGACTAAAAAGTCCTTACATTAATTATACCCCACCTAAATAATAAAAACATTTTAATTAAAAAAAGACTTGTGGCCCCACCCCACACTTACCTCTCCTCCGTACACACAACCACCATATCACCACCCACCTACAACTCTTTTGTCAGGTCGTTTTCCGATCTCAGCCACCATTGTTGGAACACCGTCGTAAACCTTAAAGATGACGACTTTAGTTCGTTTGAGTTGTGGTTTACAACAGAGATGGAGTGTGTTGTGGTCTAAACCACTACTGATTTCAGCAAGCACAACCATACCATCATGTAACAACTGCCACTAAAATCAATAATTAGGACAATAATTAGTCAATAAGAAAACCCTAATTGAGACACCCAAGTAATTCCGCACTAGCCCTAAAATTTTCAGAATGATCGGAATCAGGATCAGGGCCCCTAAAACTCGAGGGGGGCAAAACCTAGTTGATAGTTATCTAAATAAAACGATGTTTAGTTCTGATTGGCCAATTCCATTGATTCACCCAAGCTAGTCCCGAGCCTAGGCAGCCTATATTTAGACTGCTTAGCTTACGGACCGTAAGGGTCAGGGCATACGGTCCGTAAGGGAGCCCCAAAAATTGCTATAAATAGCCGACCTTGGGACTTGCACAGGGGAGAACGACGTAAATTGTCTCTGTATACGTCGAATTATAGCTGTAATACTACAATAAACACACACACGATCACGAGGTGCTGCCGCAATCAGGGTAATAACTCGATCGCTATTACGATTCAACGTCCGATCGATTATAACTATCCAACGATTGTCCGAGTGCTGCTCAAATTGAGCTTGTACTTTGTTATTCATTGTGATTTCAACTTGAATGTTTGAGTGCTGTTCGAATTCGGACTATGCTCTGTCATTCGTTGTGAATCCATTGAATTGATAAGTATCGCACTTGATAATCGTTGTGAGGGTTTAATCTCGTGAATTGACGTAACTGCTGAATTAGTTACTAATCCCGTTTGTGTGTGCATTGTTATTTAAATTAGGTTAAAAGGCTAATCAGTAAACCTTATACTCTGCTCGTAAATCTGCAATGTGAGTCATTCCACTTTTATAAACTCTTTTCTCACAGTTTGTGAGTCAACTGTTTTACAAAACTCCAAGTTATTTTCCAAAGTTATAATTACAGGGATTAAGTCTATGTAATCACCAAGTTACAGCACGTATGTGGGGTTTTGTATACATTACTTATTTCCCGTCACACTTGGACAAACGGGTGGCCAAGGGGTGATCTGACCACAGTCACAGACACCATTGGACAAATGGGCTAGCCAATGGATGGTCGAGTGACAAATACTGTGGGTAGTTGGTTTGATATCCGAAACATTGTAATTCCCCTTAATACTGTAGATTATAACAAATGTGTCGTTTTCAGTAAAATGAATGATTCACTCAGTATTTCCCCGCTGACAAAACCTTTTTCAAACATGTTTCAGGTGATCTGGTATGAGCAAAGAAAAGTGCCATGAGGCACTCCCAGCTTAGAAAAGTGGCTCAATGTAAATAAATAAATGAACATGTTTTGAAAATAAAAGATTTCCCTGAGAAATCACATTATTGTAAATTTCAGGAATTTATCCCTAAGTTATGAAACGGGCAGTTTAAATTATTGAAAGATCCTGTTTTAAAAAGACTTCCGCTGTCGCCTAAATTAAATACCACGGGATTGCTGTCCCGCGGCTCCTGAAACGGGTCAAACCGGGTCGGGGGCCGTGACAGGAAAAGGTGGTATCAGAGCCACTGTTTTAAGCTTACTGATTAAGCTCACTATTTTAATTAGGAAAATTTTATTTGTCATTCTGTGAATATATGCTTATTAACTGATTAATTGTTAAAAATTACAGTATGGGTAAACAAAAGATTTCTACTATCTACCGCAAATTAGATAGTACACCTAAAGAACAGGGAACCTCTTCCTCCAAAACTTCCGTCAAGTTAGAGGAAGGAATCTTTGTCCGTAAGGCAAATTACGAAAATCCACTTACACCAGAGAAAAGGAATTTGATTATTAAGGGTCAAGAGAAAAAGAAACCCCAAACCAAGAGAGTGAGGTTTAACCCGGAAATTCAGGAAATTAACAATAACCCACCAGGAGAAAATAACTTAGATGAAAAATGGGCAAATCTGTATCTGCTCGCTACTATAGCAGAAAATGCAAATCTTTAAGCTTTAAATCTAGAAATATTTACTTCCCAGTAAATAAATAAATAGATCTGAGTGTGTTCTGTTTGCTGTTATGTTGTACAAATTGGTGTACAATAAAAATGTTTATTTGTTAAGCTTTGTTCCAAAGTTTTAACTTAACATTTTGTGCATTTTGCATATATGCTACACAGCATGAGTGAGATATCAGAGGCGTTTCAGAACCTCAACCTCTTTCCTGTGCCAATTGAAGTCTCCCACAACTTCACTGGTTACGTTGCTGACATAGAGGAACCTCTGGAATTCCAAGCTCCACCGCTGGAAAAAGCAAAACCTAAAAAGAAGAGAAGATATGTAGGGTGGCGAAAGGTGCGCAGAAGGAAACCTAGGAGAATCCCTAAAATAGAAAACCCTGTGAGTGTGAGCAAGGGAAAAGAAATAGAAACCGGAGAAAGTTCCAAGCCAGCAGAAATAGGGATAGACCTAAAGCAAAAGGGAATAGAGATCGGAGAAAGCTCTAAACAGTCTGAGGAAATCACATTCCAGGACGAAATAGACCGCCTACTGGATAATTGTGATGTTCTAGAGCCTATCAACGATAATCTCTTCTCTTATCCTGCTACAGCTCAATTCCCAATAAACCTAGGACCAGCTATTCCAGACCCACTAGTTCACACCTGACCATTAGGCCAAATGGAGGAATGGTGGACCAATGACTGGCAATTCCAAAATATAGTTAATAGTCCCTATAGTTTTCTCCCACAGTTTGATCCAGAACCTATCCCTAATCCGCCAATGAGCTATAAAAATTTAGCTGAACTGCGTCAGTTTGGTGAAGAACTGATAGGCACCGGGAATAGGATCCGGGAAATGGGGGAGCAGATTTCTTGGAAGTACGACGAGAGGGAGCGTCGGTACTGAAACTGCCAGCGAACCAAAAGATAGGAGGGGTTTGGAGAAGTTTGTTTGTATTATAACTAATATAGTAAAACTGATTCTGTAAAATGGGCAATAAAACACTGTAAGATAAAAAGTGTGTATTGAAGCAGGTATAATATATAAAACAAAACAGAAGTCGAGGCATCGACAATTTTGGCTATGCTTGCATGTTATATTGATCTATGTGTTTATCTGTGATTTTGGTATTAATAATTAGACACTAATAATTTCTATTAATACTAATTAGCAGATGGAAAACGCTAATAGTGAACCAGTTAATGAAGTAAATCAGTCTGAGCAAAATCAGGAAGATCAATATATAACTAGACAAGATATTGAGCACTTTATTGCTCAAGGGATAGCCAATGCTATTCCAGAAATTGTGGCTGCTGTTCAGAAACCTGCCGATCCACAATTAATTCCTAGTAAACGTATTCCGGAAGATAACGGCAGTAACAGCATAAATGGAGGCGGCAATCATGACGATCATGATCCGCAACAGGCCCCACTCCCTAAGAGAATGAAAGCTGCAACGCCTGGTTGCACTTACAAAGAATTTCTTGCCTGTAAACCCGCAGAATTTGCAGGTAATGAAGGGGCAACTGCAACACTGCGTTGGTTAGAGAAAACCGAGGCAGTAATTGCAATAAGTAAATGTGCTGAAGAAGATCAAGTGATGTATGCGTCAAACTTGTTCAAAGAAGGGGCGCTAGAATGGTGGAACACGGTGCTACAAGCAAAAGGAAGAAGGGTGGCCTATGCAATGAATTGGGAAGAATTTAAGAGTCTTGTCGAAAGAAAATTTTGTCCCGAATACGAGAAGGAACAAATGGCAAACAAGTTCCTGAATCATCGTATGTTAGGTGTAGACTGTCGAGGATATACTTCGACATTCTTCGAATATGCGAGAGTGGTACCTTCCCTGGCTTCGCCAGAACCGGTACTTATTTCCCGTTATATTTGGGGATTAATTGGAGAAATCCGTAACATCGTTAAAGCTACGAGACCACGCACGATTGACGATGCTGTGGAATTAGCTAATACCTTAACCGATGAACTAGTCCGCACCAGAGAAGAAGATCGCAAGAAGGAATTGGCTCAGAAGATTACCCAAGGATTTCGCATGGGTAATAGTAACAATAAGTTCAAAAAGAGGGGAACAGGGCAATACTCATCACCTCCTTTCTGCAGAAATTGCAAACAGAAACACTATGGACAGTGCAATATATTTTGCAACTTCTGCAAGGCGAAAGGACATCAGGAAGAAGACTGCAGAAGGAAAACAAGAGTCTGTTATAACTGCAGAGAAACGGGACATTTCCAGTCTGAATGTCCTAAGCTAGCTAAACCAGCAGACAGTAGAGCTAAAATGACCGAAGGAACTACTAAGAAAAATGCAAGAGCATTTCAGCTGACCACTCAAGAAGCCGAACTCATTCCAGACGTGATAGCGGGTACGTTCTTAGTGCATAACGTCTATGCAAAAGTATTATTTGATTCTGGTGCAAACCAAAGTTTCATTAATACTGCATTCTGTCAAGCTCTTAACTTACCTCTAAATACCCTTAGGCAGATCTTTACTGTTGAAACGGCAGATGGAAATTCTGTCAACATAGACAAGGTTTTGCAAGAAGGAAAAATAGAACTGTTAGGCCATAAGTTTTCTGCAAACCTGTTACCTATGAATTTAGCCGGATTCGATGTGGTATTAGGAATGGATTGGTTAATAACCAACCATGCTCGAATCCTGTGCGATAAGAATTCCGTAGAAATCCGTACTCCCACAGGAGAAGTAATTTTAATTACAGGAGATACACCTCGAAAGCCACTGAAATTCATTTCAGTAATGAAATTGGCTAGTTATTCAAAGAAACAAGAAATGGTGTATATGATTTCTGTAATCATTAACACTAAAAGTAAGGAACTCCAGGACATCCCTATAGTTTCAGAATACCCAGATGTTTTTCCAGAAGAATTACCTGGTTTACCACCTGATAGGGAAGTAGAGTTTAGATTCATTTAATTCCAGGTACTGCACCAATAGCTAAGACACCTTATCGATTAGCACCTACTGAAATGCTAGAATTGAAAAAGCAATTAGATGAATTACTAAGCAAAGGATTCATACAACCTAGTTCATCCCCTTGGGGTGCACCAGTGTTGTTTGTGAAAAAGAAAGATGGATCAATGAGGATGTGTATCGATTATCGGGAATTGAATAAAGTTACAATTAAGAACCAATACCCATTACCTAGGATTGATGATCTTTTTGATCAATTGCAAGGAGCTAGGTACTTCTCTAAGATAGATTTAAGATCTGGATATCACCAATTGAAAGTACAAAAGGAGGACATACCTAAAACTGCTTTCAGAACTAGGTATGGTCATTATGAGTTTACAGTCATGCCCTTTGGATTAACAAATGCTCCAGTTGCATTTATGGACATGATGAATAGGATCTGTAAACCATACTTGGATAAATTTGTAATCGTGTTCATTGACGATATACTTATTTATTCCAAAAGTCAGGAGGAATATTGTAAGCACTTACATGCACTCTTAACTTTGTTAAGAAAGGAAAAGCTTTATGCCAAATTCTCGAAGTGTGAATTCTGGCTACAAGAAGTGCAATTTTTAGGTCATATGGTGAATTACGAAGGAATTCATGTAGATCCTGCTAAAATAGAAGCAATCACGAATTGGAAAGCTCCACGAACGGCTATGGAAGTTAGAAGTTTTCTAGGATTAGATGGATACTATAGACGATTTATTAAAGATTTCTCTAAGATAGCTGTACCTTTAACTAAGCTAACCTGTAAAGCCGTTAAGTTTGAATGGGGATCTAGACAAGAGGAAGCTTTTAGGATTCTAAAGCACAAATTGACAAATGCTCCAATTTTAGCTTTACCTGAAGGAACTGAGAATTTTGAAGTATACTGTGATGCTTCAAAATTAGGATATGGATGTGTGTTGATGCAACGCAAAAAGGTAATTGCGTATGCCTCTAGGCAATTGAAAAGGCACGAAGAAAATTATACGACTCATGACCTAGAGTTAGGAGCCATAATTTTTGTCCTTAAGATTTGGAGACATTATCTGTATGGAAGTAAGTTTACTATCTATACGGACCATAAGAGTTTAAGGTATATATTTGGGCAAAAAGAGTTAAATATGAGCCAAAGAAGGTGGATGGAAATCCTAAGTGATTACGACTGTGATATTCAATATCACGAAGGAAAGGCAAACGTAGTCGCAGACGCCTTAAGTCGTAAATACCATGAAAAGCTAAAGCGAGTCCGTGCTCTTAGGTTAAATCTACAATTAGATTTAATGGAACAATTGAAGAAAATTCAGGGAACGGCAATCAAGGACGATGCCGAAGGAATGAAAGGTTACCTAAAAGAATTAGAACAAGGAAAAGATGGAATTTGGAGATTCCACAAGAAACAAATTTGGGTACCTAAGCAAGGAGAATTAAGAAATAAGATTTTAGAAGAATCTTATAAATCAAGGTATACTGTACATCCAGGAAATAATAAGATGTACCAGGATTTAAGAAATAATTTTTGGTGGATATGAATGAAAAAGGATATAGCCGAATACGTATCTAAGTGTTTAACCTGTTCACAAGTTAAAGCCGAACATCAGAAACCTTCAGGACTACTACAACAATTAGAAATGCCTGTATGGAAATGGGAACTCATAACAATGGATTTTGTTACTAAGTTACCCAAAACCAGAAAAGGTAATGATGCTATTTGGGTAATTGTGGATCGATTAACCAAATCAGCTCATTTTCTACCAATAAAGGAAACCTTTAGCATGGAAAGGTTAGCCAAGTTGTATGTAGATGAAGTAGTATCCTTACATGGAGTCCCACTCTCCATTGTATCGGATAGAGATAGTCGTTTTACTTCCCGTTTCTGGACAAGTTTCCAAGAAGCAATGGGAACTCGACTTAATTTGAGTACTGCATATCATCCTCAAACGGACGGACAAAGTGAAAGGATGATACAAACCCTGGAAGACATGCTCCGAGCATGTGTAATTGACTTTGGTGGTAATTGGGATAGCCATTTACCATTAATTGAATTCTCCTATAACAATAGTTATCATTCGAGCATCGAGGTTGCTCCATTCGAAGCACTGTATGGACGCAAGTGCAGAACTCCCGTTTGTTGGGCAGAGATAGGAGAAAGTCAGTTATCAGGTCCAGAGATTGTGCAAGAAACTACTAACAAGATATCGCAAATCAAGGAAAGACTGAAGACTGCTCGAGATCGTCAGAAGAGCTATGCAGACAATCGCCGCAAGCCGTTAGAATTCCAAGTCGGAGACAAAGTACTATTGAAAGTTTCTCCTTGGAAAGGAGTAGTGCGATTTGGTAAGAAAGGAAAACTGAGTCCTAGATATGTTGGACCATTCCCAGTGATCAAACGAATCGGACCAGTAGCTTATCGTTTACAACTACCAGAAGAGTTAGCTGGAGTACATGATATGTTTCATGTATCCAATCTCAAGAAATGTCTATCAGACGAATCCCTGGTAGTACCTCTTCAAGATATAGAGGTAAATGAAAAGCTGAAATTTGTAGAAAAACCCTTACAAATAGAAGACCGGAAGATCAAGTTTCTCAAACATAAGCGACTAGTACTAGTAAAAGTCAAATGGGAATCCAGGAGAGGACCAGAATATACTTGGGAACTGGAATCAGAAATGAAGTGAAAGTACCCTCATCTATTTCAGTAAATCTCGAGGACGAGATTTTTCTCAAGGTGGGGAGGATGTAACAACTGCCACTAAAATCAATAATTAGGGCAATAATTAGTCAATAAGAAAACCCTAATTGAGACACCCAAGTAATTCCGCACTAACCCTAAAATTTTCAGAATGATCGGAATCAGGATCAGGGCCCCTAAAACTCGAGGGGGGCAAAACCTAGTTGATAGTTATCTAAATAAAACGATGTTTAGTTCTGATTGGCCAATTCCATTGATTCACCCAAGCTAGTCCCGAGCCTAGGCAGCCTATATTTAGACTGCTTAGCTTACGGACCGTAAGGGTCAGGGCATACGGTCCGTAAGGGAGCCCCAAAAATTGCTATAAATAGCCGACCTTGGGACTTGCACAGGGGAGTTGAAACGACGTAAATTGTCTCTGTATACGTCGAATTATAGCTGTAATACTACAATAAACACACACACGATCACGAGGTGCTGCCGCAATCAGGGTAATAACTCGATCGCTATTACGATTCAACGTCCGATCGATTATAACTATCCAACGATTGTCCGAGTGCTGCTCAAATTGAGCTTGTACTTTGTTATTCATTGTGATTTCAACTTGAATGTTTGAGTGCTGTTCGAATTCGGACTATGCTCTGTCATTCGTTGTGAATCCATTGAATTGATAAGTATCGCACTTGATAATCGTTGTGAGGGTTTAATCTTGTGAATTGACGTAACTGCTGAATTAGTTACTAATCCTGTTTGTGTGTGCATTGTTATTTAAATTGGGTTAAAAGGCTAATCAGTAAAGCTTATACTCTGCTCGTAAATCTGCAATGTGAGTCATTCCACTTTTATAAACCCTTTTCTCACAGTTTGTGAGTCAACTGTTTTACAAAACTCCAAGTTATTTTCCAAAGTTATAATTACAGGGATTAAGTCTATGTAATCACCAAGTTACAGCCGGTATGTGGGGTTTTGTATACATTACTTATTTCCCGTCACACTTGGACAAACGGGTGGCCAAGGGGTGATCTGACCACAGTCACAGACACCATTGGACAAATGGGCTAGCCAATGGATGGTCGAGTGACAAATACTGTGGATAGTTGGTTTGATATCCGAAACATTGTAATTCCCCTTAATACTGTAGATTATAACAAATGTGTCGTTTTCAGTAAAATGAATGATTCACTCAGTATTTCCCCGCTGACAAAACCTTTTTCAAACATGTTTCAGGTGATCTGGTATGAGCAAAGAAAAGTGCCGTGGGGCACTCCCAGCTTAGAAAAGTGGCTCAATGTAAATAAATAAATGAACATGTTTTGAAAATAAAAGATTTCCCTGAGAAATCACATTATTGTAAATTTCGGGAATTTATCCCTAAGTTATGAAACGGGCAGTTTAAATTATTGAAAGATCCTGTTTTAAAAAGACTTCCGCTGTCGCCTAAATTAAATACCACGAGATTCTTGTCCCGCAGCTCCTGAAACGGGTTAAACCGGGTCGGGGGCCGTGACACATCATTTCCCCCAGTCATGAAACACCATCACGACAATCCCTTAACTATATAACCCAAATTCATAGTCACCAACCCTTATATCCTCTAAAACTTCAAGGATTAGTCTTCAATATGATGTTTTGGGTTCTGTAATCGGAAAATAATTCAACTGCGTGATGATTCTTACCAAAGATAGTCAGTCAACTGAGACGATCTTAACCACCATCGTCAACTGAGACACCACTGACAAAGCGGCAGTTGAAGCATCACAACGACCCTAAGCAGTTGAAGCAACTGAGGGGATCTTAACCACCATCGTTAACAGGGACAGTGGCAAATGACAACAGAGATGGTTGCCGGCAAGATGGCCATTGTGTTGGTTTGGAGCACGGTAAAAAATATATTCGCTTGGGGTGCACGCGTTATTGGTTCAAAGAACCGAGGTATAATGGTGGAGATTGTCGTTGTTGAGGGAAAAGGGTGGGGGTGGGGTAGGGTTGTAGATAGTAGGTCCCATAATTTTTTTTAATATCTTTTAGTGTTTATTTATTTGTTATTTAATATAAAGGGTATTTTTGTAATTTTACACCTACTTAATTGAGAAACTAACTACCATCCAGTGTAGGGACTATCCGAGTAACAAGTTGTCAAACCAGAGGGAGCATATATGTAATTTTAAAAAGGTAGAGACAAAGGTGAAACTTTACCAAACTACAGGAACTATCCAGACATTTTACTCTATTATTTAATTGAAAGAGAGAGAGAGAAAATTGTGTTTTAATGTAATTATATGAATATGCATAAATAATTCAATGTAAATGCTCTAATTCATTTTTAGTAATAAAAATCAAATTCATATTTGTTTAACTGCAAAATAATATTCCCTTAATGTATTTTTATTAACTATCAAACCATAAGAGCAATGTTATTGTAAAAAGACTAAAAATTATAGGAAAGATAAGAAGTCATAAGAGAAAAACACGTGTATTAAGGGTGCAACCGTGCAAAGGTATAGATAATGGAAGACAAACTAAAAACACTATGGACAACACACAAGAAAAACACATTAGAGAGCAGAATAAAAACATAATGGATATCAGATTAAAAACACACATGTATAAACTAAGAACACAATGGATAGTAGACTAAAACACCATACGCATAGTTAAAATATGTGCAAACTAAAAAACATAACATACATACTTATAACACACATGTACAGGCTAAAAACACAAAACATGGCCAAATAACACCATGCTCAAATTAAAAAAAAAAACATGTACAAACCAGTAACGCAATCGGCGAACAAAAAACACAATGAACTAAAAAAACTCAGTTAACACCTATTTTTTATATACAACAATACTATACTTATATTAGATTTTAAAAAACACTCGTTATTATGGTGTACTTTTTGTGACAATAGTGGCGTATAAAAAGTTATGAGTATTCAAAAAATGATTACAAACTAACATGTGACTTGTGTGTGCATCAAAAAAGTCAACAATTGATGGCTATTTCTTTTATACCCGTTGTGATGATCTTACACCCCAACGTAATCTCAACTCAACCATTCAACTCCAGAATTAATGACCCAAATTCTTTACTATCATTTTTAGGACTTTTTTTCTTTTTATTTTAACCCAACACTATATAAATATTTACACCTTATAAGATTTGAATCCTCCTCTTTTCAGAACTATAGAAAATCAAATATATAATTTGAACTATACGTGTAATTAATTCTAAAATTATTATTTGCATTAGTTAAACACATAAAAAAAGTTAAACACACTTATGATTGTGGTTGTGGTGTGGTAGAGCATAAGCTCGTGGCTGGGTATTCAACCTATGTTTGCTTTTTCAGTTGAAGATTAGTGTGATGTCCATAAGTTTGTTAATGGGTCGAATAAGAAGAAGAGTTTGAGTCATTTGATTATGGTGGTTACATGTTTGTGTCCTTGAAGAGCTCCAAACAACTCGGTGTTCAATAACGTTTATTCAAAAACATTTGTGGTGAAGTCAAAGATTATAGTTTTTTTGGAATAAAAATCGCTTAATAAACTTGGCTTTAAATTGGTCCCCGTGGAAAATCTTTAATGTATAAGTTGTTTTGTTGTTTGTTGCCTCTCACTAATATCTGGATCTTAAGGCGGAAAACATGGTACTATCAGACAAAGAGGTAAAGGAGAGGGAATCTTGGTTAAAAGCTATTAATGAAATTGACGATAATAGGTCGGAGGATCTTAAGCAAAGGGCGAAAATAAAATGAGCAATTGATGGGGATGAAAACTCATCCTTTTTCCATGGTATTATAAAACTGCACCAAAAACATAACCATATAAATGGCTTGATCTTTAACGACGTTTGGGTATCACAACCGGATGAGCTAAAGGCTGAAATTAAAGAATACTTCCAGTCACTTTTCTCGGAACAGGTTCAAGATAGGCCAAAGTTCATCAATGATGGTTTCAAGGTTTTATCCTCCACCCAATCGTCTATGCTCGTTAAGAAATTCTCGAAGGAGGAAGTAAAGGAGGTGGTTTGGTGTTGTGGTGGGGATAAGACACCTGGCCCAGATGGATTTATGTTTAAATTCATTAAATCATTTTGGGACTTGTTTGAGGCGGATTTTCACTCCTTGTTAGACTACTTTTATGTGCATGGAAAACTGAATCGGGGTTGTCACTCAAGTTTTATCACCCTCGCCCTAAAATCACCTAACCCTCAAGAGATAAAAAAAACTTTCGGCCTATCAATCTAATTGGTTGCATATCAAAGGTAGTCTTAAAAATCCTAGCAACTAGATTGAAAAAGGTGATTCGGTCCATGGTTAGTGATGTGCAATCGGCATATATTGAAGGCCGTAGTATACTTGAAGGCCCATTAATCATAAATGAGTTTGTGTCATGGGCCAAGAAAACAAAACGGAAAGCAATGCTATTTAAAGTTGACTTTGAAAAGGCGTTTGATTCCGTAAATTGGGGTTTCTTAGACTCGGTGTTATCTCAAATGGGTTTCCCGGTGTTGGTGCATCCAGTGTCTGTTAACTACGTCTTAATCGAGTCTTAGGTCTAGAAAGGATTGAACAGCGCACAAAAATCAAGAAAATGTATTTAGAGTTAATTCCGCTTGAAAGTGACATTGGTCACTTGGAGCGAAATCAGTTTAGCTTGTAATTCCGCTTGAACCGTCACTAGTGATTCCGCTTGAGTCTGTTGGAGCGAAATCAGAGGTTCCGCTTGAACCTATTTCAAGCGGAATCAGGCACCCTATATATGTGTAGGCTGTGTTCATTTGGAGCGGAATTAGGTGTGTGTTTCTGAGCCGAGGTGTTGTCCGTGTGTCATTTGACTGTGTAAAAGCTCAGGATTAATCAGTAAAGTAAAAGATTGAAAGGAAACAAGTTGTTTGACATTGTTTGCATTGATTCCGCCTTTGTAAATGATGATGAACTACTCAACTTGACTGTTTAGGGTCACGTAACCAGTCCAACAAGTGGTATCAGAGCTCAGGACGAGGAGTTTATACCAATTCAGCTTGATTCTACCAGATTTTCTCATTTCTACTCACTTCTACACCTTCTTTTCTGATTTGAACAAGTTTTAACGGTTGAAATGGCCTGATTTTCACATATGTCATGTAAAACATAGTTTTAACAAACCCTACAAAGAATCAGATTAAAATTCGAATTAAAAATGGTAAAAATGGGTCAAAAACCTGATTCCGCTTGAACGAGTAAAACAATAGATTTCGCTTGAAAATCAGAGGCCAGTTCAAGCGAAATAACAGATTCCGCTTGAAAAATCATATTCCGCTTGAAAGTCTTATCTGATTCCGCTTGAAAATCAGATTTCGCTTGAAACTTGTGTGATTTCGCTTGAGGTTAGATCTCGCTTGAAAGTTCAAGCGAAATAAGAGGTTTCGCTTGAAAAAGTGTTATTCCGCTTCAAACTGATTTCGCTTGAATTGCAATTTTTTTTTTAAATTTTGAAAATTTTCTAAGTGTTTGCTGATTGTTTCAGGTACGTGAAAGATGGACGAATTCATGAATCCTTTCAGTGACATGTATGCATTTGCTGGAAATTCTGGAGATGATACTTCTAGCAACACCAATGAGAACACTCCGAGTACGAAGAGAACTGTGCTTGACACATTAGGCGTGGAAAGTGCATACGGAACATATAACAAACCTCCAAAGTTGATGGCAATCGAAGAGTACAGTCGGTGGGCCAAGAAATTTGAAGAATGGTTAAAGGCATTCGCGTATCCCAGCTGGAAAAGCCTAAAGAATGGATACAGTGATGGAGGTCAAAATGGTGAAAATTTGACAGCATCTGAAGATATAGAGAATTTTGTCGCCGAGCAGAAGTGCATTGCTTTGTTGTTTCAGTCTGTCCGGGAAGATATAATATCATTGATTGAGTACAAAAACTCGAAAGATCTCTGGAAAAAGTTAGAAGTAAAATGTTTAGGAAGTGCTGAAATAGTGAAAAACAAAAAGAAATTGCTAAGAAAAGAGTTTGATTTATTAAGTTGTTTGAAAAATGAGTCTGTTTCTAAGATGATCGAGAGGTTCGGGCACTTGAAGCTGGAGCTGGCAAGACATGGGATTGTATATACTCAAGAAGAACTAGTCGACAAATTGTTTGACTCGTTGCCGGATGAGATGGATTGGCAATACTTTGCATTGATGTTGAAGAATACCATCAAGCCGCCAGAAGTGTTGACTGTTGATTTGTTGATTGAAAGACTAGAAAGCCACGAGCTAGAGATAAAGAAGTCATACAAAATCAATCATTCTTCATACCAGCAGAATTTGGATTTGTATTATCCAAAAAGCATGATTCCCAAGAATACGTCTCCAAAGACAGCCTTTTCTGCTGAAAATTCCAACACATCTAGCAAAGAGAGTTCAAGCAGTGGTTTTCACAGTGGATCTTCTTCAACTTCAAGCCAATCAGCTGCAAAGAATTTATTTTAATGCAACATCGCTGTTGATTTAAAGAACGCTCAGAACTTCAGCGAGGAATCTGCTAAGCAGCAGATGGTTTTCTTAGCATCTATGCTAGAGTTGTATGAAAGCCTTGTAGCAGGAAAGATAGGCAACACCAACCTAACAAAAGAAGACTACGATCAAATAGATCCTGAAGAGATGGAACTGATCGACATAAGGTGGTGTATGGCCAGTGCGGTGAGAAAGGCATAGCGTTTCATGGAGATTACAGGGAGAAAGTCTATTGGTGGACCATTGATATTCGCTAATTTACACATGTTTTAGTCCCCCGTTTTACCCCTATTTTATGCGTTTTCGGCCGTAAAACTGTCATTCGGATACTTAATTATCTACATTTTTGTTTACAGGCCTAAACTAGCATACCAGACAAGATGATAGCGAAAACGAGGACTTTCCGGATAAAACGACGAAGCTGCGCAACTTCTGTTACAAAACTGACCTGGGCGTCTGGAACGGTTGTGCGACCTGATGCATGACCGTGCATATCCGACAAACTAAGAAAGGCCCGGCAGTGAACGATGGCGCAACTCCGCGTGCAAGGCATTGAAGGCCAACCCGGGAACGCACGGTCGTTCCAAATCTTGCACCCCGTGCGGATCCGACGATCTAACAAGATCTCGGAACTGAACGACCAAAGGACCAGGCGTGCAAGTAGACCTCGGAAAGGAACGGCCATGCCAATTGAAGAACGACCGTGCGTGCCCGAAGACCAGTCAACGATCTGTGACGTCACGCAGCATGGTGGACCACCACCAATAATTGCTTAAAGTGCACGGTCGTGCGATCGGAGAACGACCGTGTGACATTGAAAAAGCATAAAAATAGAACAGAACCATTCTATTAGTAACTCTGGAATTTTGGAGAGCTTTGCAGGCGATTTTGAGGCTCCGAAGGCTTCTGCTTTCACTCGGATTCAAGCCACATTGCCCGGTTTAGCTCGGTTACTATCCGGATTCTCATTCTTATGCTTGTTTATGGTTTGGTTTCTCAAATCTTTCCATAATTTTGTTATGTTTCAAGCATTTAGACTGATTATTATGTATTAATGTAAGCCTTTGGGCAAAAACACAACAATCCCTTGCTTGATTATAGCCATTAGCATGTTAATCTATGTTTGTAATGAAATTTGGAAGTGTTTTCTATGATTGTCTTTGATGATTAGTTTGCAACCTTGTTATTGATATTGATTTCTGTAGGTCCCCCGGAGGTCGAGGTTAAACCTTATCCTTGTTATGTTTAACACTCTAGCAAGTGCGGAATCCAAGCTAGAATGCAAACCGGTAGTTTATATGAGAACACAAGCTACAAAGAGAAAGAGTAGACACACAAGATATCAAAGTTTTCTCTTGTATTTCAGTGGACACGGTTACAGCCCTTGACCAAACTGAAAAATGCTCTCTACAAGACTAAGTTCACTCACAAACACTCACAACTCTATCGGATGTCTTCTGTCTAAAATGTCTTAAAAAGTCTAACTGTGAAATGAACCCATACATGGGTATATATACCCATAACAGATAGATTGTGTTGAAGGATCAGAATGTCTGTCGAAAGATCATCTATCGACCAGAAACCCACCGAAGGATCCACATATACCTCGAAGGATGATATATCCTTCGAGGTCCATTTGTATCCATCGAAGGTTATCCTTCGAGGTCATCGAAGGATATAAACAATCCTTCGATGACATCCTTCGACACAACATATGTTACAAACCATGTGTTAACTGTTTGGCCAAGTCAAACCAGGAGGATGGTTGACTTGGTCAAACTTACATCAAACACACATATTAACAAACCTAAGACGTAACCCAGACTAACAAAAGACATCGTTTTGTATCATGACAAAATACAGAAAAAGTATAGACACAAGTGCACCAACAAACTCCCCCTTGGCTGTAGCTTTGTCTCGATTTTCGTGTCTTCAAGTCTCTGACGTCCTTTCAAGTCTTCAATGTCGGAGGATCTTCAAAGTCTTCACGTCTTGAAAGTAGAAAGTGTATCAACAAACTCCCTGTTTCATGTAGGAAGTGTGTTGACAAACTCCCTCTTAACATAAGCTCCCCCTTGAGTTATGCTCGTGAAAAACTTGATCCTTATAGCTTGAGATCCTTGTGGTGTTGATGATGGTCATCGGCAACTCGATCATTTTCATCTTTTGAGGGCCTTCACGTCGTGTCTTCATTCCGAAGCTTGTCATCGACCATGTTCTCCTTGCCTTTAGAATCTGCACATGCAAGAAATCTAAACGCGTAATGAGAACAACTGCTTGGAATATAGTTTATATAAACAAATGACACACGAATGACCATGTCACAATCAAACACCGTCCGACAGTTTGAAAGTTTAGTAAATTTGTCAGTTTTAGTTTCCAACTTTCAAAACTTGCAAATTTCGACCGTTTATGAAGATTTAGTCAATTCGGTTTTCAGTCAGGTTTCAGGTAACGAAGACTCAAGATCCAACATCGTACGATCGAAAATAAGATAGAAATAAAAATCTTTTTTTTTTTGCTTTTATAAAGTTTATATTAAAACACACCTAAAATCTTTTTGGTATTTTTGAATAAATTAAAAGACAACAATTTTAATATCCTTTGAGTGTTATCAAACGACATCACCGCTAATGTCGTGCTGATATGCACCAAACGACAAAACTGTTTAAAATAAGACAATAAAAGTTAAGCAGTAAATAAATATATACAGACATTCTTTTTGCGAGTTTCGAGGGTAAGAGAATCATATCAGTGTACGGTCATGTCAAAACACTCTTGTTGTTCAGTTAGTTAACATTAAGATAAGCATCCTATAACAATTATCGGTATTGTTGTCCACTTAAGCTCAACTTATCAGATGTAATCATGGCGAGGGGATACGTTAAGGTATGATTTATACTTACCGACCGGTGTTCATCCACATCACGACACATTCCCGTATCAAGGTATGCACGAGGGTTCATCTTACCGGTGAGTATACCGATTATCATCTGTTTGACCGTATATGATGTGAGATTCTCACTTATTTTGATTTGAAAACAAGCCCTATGTGATATAATCACTTATTTATGAGGAACTTGATTTTCATATGCATGAGGGCACAGGAGCAAGTCTGTGAACAGGTCAGTACTTTCGTACAGCAGAGAGACGAACTTGACTCCCGGATAAATGTGATATTTTATCACTTATTTGTTTGGACATGTGATTGTTTATCACTTATTGAGGTCGAATGCAGTATGTACACGTATGTATAGTATCATGGAAGATCTAGACTTGCGTCCCCGTTATTTTTCGGTAAAAGAAACAACCATGATACCCAGATGATAAGCAGCATAAAAACCGAATATCTCAGAACCTCGGCAATCTATCAAACGAAATTTCGGTACTAAGACCATATGCCAATGAATGGTTCCCACCTGATCTTCAGTCGATTTAAAATTTATATCACCCTGCACACTTTAAAATGATTGTGAGCCTACCGATACATCTTATATAGAGCTGCTTATCGTTTTTCATTTAAGGTTTAAAGAGGTTTGGATAGACCACTGATGTACTATCATTTTCTCTTTTGCTCGCCAGGAAACTCATTTTTGTTTTTCTATTGTTTTTGTGTTTTTGAAATTTTTCGATGTTTTTGGATTTTCAGATTTTTGGATTTACTCCCACTAAAATCAATAAACTAAGACAAATTTAAAACACAAAGGTATTTACAAAAATGATTTTCCGATGTTGGTTTACTCTTGCTTGACCTTAATGCCGTTTACCAATAATAAAAAGTCAAATCTTGATTTGTCAAATGCTTTGGTAAAAAGATCGGCACGTTGGTGATCGGTATGAATGTGAACCACATCGATAAGTCTCTTTTCAAAGCAATCACGTATGAAGTGATATTTAATATCGATGTGCTTCGTTTTTGAGTGCTGTACAGGATTTCTAGTGATCTGTAATGCAGCAGAATTATCAACATAAATAGGAGTAGTTAGGAATTCAAAACCGTAGTCCCGCATCTGTTGTTGGATCCATAGAACCTGGGAGCAGCAACTAGACGCAGCAATGTATTCCGCTTCACACGTAGACGTAGCCACACATGTCTGCTTCTTGCACTGCCAAGTGACTAGGCGATTGCCTAAGAACTGACATCCTGTTGTAGTTGATTTGCCATCTTTCTTGCAGCCGTCGAAATCAGAATCACTGTAAGCCTTGAGATCGAAGTTATCATCCTTAGGGTACCATAACCCGGTGTCAGGGCAACCCTTCAGATAACGAAAAATCCTTTTGACAGCAGCATAGTGAGAGACCTTCGGATTCGCTTGGTATCTGGCGAGAAGGCACGTTGGATACATAATGTCGGGTCCGTTAAAGATCCAATCATAGCACGATAAAGTGAAGAGTCCACAGCTTCCCCTTTTTCATCCGGAGTAATCCCGTGATTCAGCGGAAGAGGAGTAGAAATTGGCTTCGAATCGGACATCTGGAACCGGCTCAAGATGTCTCCGACGTACTTGGTTTGATGGATAAAAATTCCAGATTCGGACTGATTAACTTGCAAACCCAAGAAGAACGTCATTTCACCCATCGCACTCATCTCGAATCGATCTTGCATCACCTTTTCAAATTCCTTGCATAACTTATCATCGGTAGAACCAAAGATAATGTCATCGACGTACACTTGTACCAACAGAAGATCTTCACCTTTTTCTTTGATGAAGAGGGTACAATCGATCAAACCCCGTCTAAACCCGTTGTTCAGCAGATAGGTAGACAGTGTCTCATACCAGGCTCTGGGTGCTTGATGAAGACCATATAACGCCTTGTTAAGTAATAAAACTCTGTCAGGATGTAATGGATCTTCAAACCCCGGTGGTTGCTCGACATATACTTCCTCTTCGACTACTCCGTGAAGAAAAGCACTTTTAACATCCATCTGGTACACCTTGAATTTCTTGAAGGATGCGTAGGCTAGAAAGATTCTAATAGCCTCCAGACGTGCAACAGGTGCATACACTTCATTGTAGTCAATACCTTCGATCTGACTGAAGCCTTGAACAACTAACCTTGCTTTGTTTCGGACAACAACCCCACGGTCGTCCTTCTTGCACTTAAACACCCAACGAGTTCCGATCTTCTTGTAGTTGTCGGGCCTATCAACCAATTTCCATACGCCCAACTTCTCGAACTGCTGAAGTTCTTCTTGCATGGCTTCCACCCAGGAATCATCTTTCAATGCCTCCTTCCAAGATCTAGGCTCGTCTTGGCTAACATAGCAGGCGAAAGACCAATCATTTTGTTGTCCCGATTCTCGTATCTCAGCATACAAGCCAGCATTTTCGTTATTTCTGATTTGATTCCTTGTCCTTACACCACTGAGAACATCACCTATAATATTCTGCTGAGGATGAATGTTATGAATTCGGGTTTCAGAAACTGGAGGAATTTCAACATTTGACCTCAAGTTATTGATATTTAAATTCCCGATATCATTCTGAAGCTGTTGAGTTGTAGAAGATGATGCATTTTCTTCTTGGACAATTGGCGCAGACACTGGACCCGTTGCTTCTGAAGTACCTTGAACAGGACGCGGTGCTTCACCATCATTTGCAACAACATACTCCTCATCTTCCGATGACAAATTGTAATCGACAGCATCATTAAACACCTCATTTGAAACGAGATTGTTGACAGAAGAAGATGCTTGTGAGTCAACAATGATTGGGCGAGCTAACTGAGAGCCAGTCGCATTCTCGCTTTCAGACAACATTTGAGCAATTGCATTGTCATCATCAAATGTCGGCAGATTAAATGAGTCGAAAAGACCATCATAATCGAACATCCATGGATCTCCAGAAGGCTTCGGTGGATTAGAATATCTTTGAACTCTTACTTCACCCCATTCTTCAATCTTCTTGGTAGTCAGGTTCCATACTCGCAGATTAGGAGTAGCATACCCAAGGAAGTAACCTTCGATAGCTTTGGCACCAAACTTCCCGTCAGGCTCAATCATGGTACATGGTGCTCCAAAAGGTTCTAGATATTCCAAGTCAGGAGTCTTCTTGTGTAGGAGTTCGAAGCACGTTTTGCCATGTCTTTTCACTGTGAGAACCCTGTTTAACGTGTAGCAAGCCGAGGCAACAGCTTCAGTCCAGAATCGAACTGGAAGCTGAGACTCAACCAACATGGTTCTTGCAGTCTCAATTAAGGTTCTGTTCTTTCTTTCAGCGACTCCGTTTTGTTGTGGCGTGTACCGAGAGCTGTATTCATGAAGGATTCCTTTTGCAGTGCAAAATTCATCCATAACCCTGTTTTTGAACTCGGTTCCGTTGTCGCTTCGAATTCACCTCACCTTTAGATTATAAAGATTTTCCAACAAGGTGATCAAATTCTTTAGAATTTCTGGAGTCTCACTCTTGTGAACCATGAAGTCAACCCATGAAAATCTTGAATAGTCATCAGTAACTACCAAGCAGAAAACCTCCCCGTGCACACTCTTGTGTTTGACTGGGCCGAAAAGGTCCATATGCAGACGTTCGAGTGGCATGTTTACAGTGTTAACCTTTTTCAATGGATGTGATTTCTTGATTTGCTTCCCTTTCTGACACGGCACACAGACATCTTGAAGTTGAAAATTCTTCACATTGACACCTCTCACCAAATTGTTTTTGACAAGGTGATTCATTTTTCTGAGGTGAATATGACCCATCCGTCTGTGCCAAGAGATCGTCTCCTTTTCAGTGGCTTTTGAAATAAAGCAAGTAACTTGTTTGGACTGAGTTATTGCTTGGCTCATATCAAGGATATACAAATCATTAACTCTTGGTGCTGATAAGAGAATCCATTCTGCGGGAATCTTGAATCCTGGCTTCAGCACATAACAACCGGCATCATCAAAATGCACGGTGAACTTCTTGTCGCAGATCTGAGAAACACTCAGGAGATTGTGATCCAACTGTTGCACATAATTGATTTTGTCGAAACTCACAATTCCATTTGAGATCATTCCCTCGCCGGTGATATACCCTCCTTTGTCTCCAGCAAACGCAACATATCCTCCTCTTATACTTCGCACATCGAAAAGAAGACGATAGTCGCCCGTCATGTGCCTGGAAGCCCCACTATCAACAATCCAATGACTATTAATAGTTCCTCCTGGAGCCGCCTGCACATGCAACTAACTTATTAGTTTGAGAGGGGGACCCAAGCCTTTGTGGACTTGGGTCGTCCTTGATCATCAAGGAAGGTGATCTCAATCACTTGATGATTAGGAAAAAGAACTTGTGGTGCTCCCCCTGATTGAATTACCTGCTTTTGCTTCCAAGCTGTTTGTCGTTTACCAGTATTTGAATTTATTGTTTTAGCATTTACTGGTTTTACAGTTTCAGGTTTTGCTTGTACAGGTTTTTCTTCTTTGACCTCTGATTTTAAGGCCTTTTCAATTGCCTTTTGATTCTTTTGCTTTAGCTTCTTTTCCCTTTCTTTCAAGACACGTGGGTCCTGTTTCGGGGAAACTGGTCGTTTTTGGTAATTGATTTCTTGGGGAGCACTCGTTTTTGACTTCAGCTTTTGCAGGTATGGGCAATATCTTACAATATGCCCAACTGTGCCACATTCAAAACATGTTCTCCGCTCTACAAACCTCGGAGAAACATGTTGATGACCAGACGAAGAACCAGACAATGAACTTTGTGATCTAGACGTACTAGGACCTAAATCACATCCGTTGGTGTGTTGGGTGTAATTATTTTGATCATTTCGTTTTAAAATTCTAACTTGTTTTACAAAATCAACGTTAGATTTATCCTGAAATGTTTCAAGTTTGTCTGAACCAGCGGATCCAACAAAGTTCATTTTTGGTTCTTGTTTCTTAACAGGAGCTCTTTTGTTTTGCACCTTTTGTTGTTGAACCTTAGGTTGCTCAACCCTTGATTGTTGAATTTTAGGTTGTGCAGCCTTAGGTTGAGTAGCCTTAGACTGTTCAACTTTAGGTTGTTGAACCTTTGGTTGTTCAGTCTTAGGCTGCTGAACTTTAGGTGCTTGAACATTCTTGTTCTGAGCCTTCTTTCCCTGTACCTTACCCTTTCCGGAGTTGACTTGTTGTTTTCGCTCAATTGGTAGTTTTTGGTTTCCGTATTGTTTTCTAATTTGTTCACACGGAATTGGATCACATTGAGTGACTGTAACTTTGCCACTTTTGTTCCCCAAAAACTTATCAGTGCATCCTTCAAAAATTTGCTCAATTAAATCTTGATTTACATTTTTAATTGGAAAATCTTTGTTAGAGTAGATTTTGCTATCTCCTTTGAGCGTATACAACAAGTTATTCCCTTCAGAGCTAACTACAAGGGATTCCATTGCTTTTGACATTTCAGTCTTACTCGGTTTCACTGGTGGATCACACAGAATGTGATTCTCGATAGGAATATCTGTTGTAACCGAGTTAGACTGTTGTTTCACAATTTCTTCAGATTCATCGTCCGAAGAATCAGCATCCTCAATAATGGGAGGACTCTGTTCCTTAACACACGATGAATCTGTCACATTCTCATATTCTGATTGACCCGAGGATGATGTACCAGTTGTGAACCCGAGGCCTGCTGCAAAGTCATCTAGACCGAGTGGCACAGTAGGTTCAAAACGGGGCATATCCTCGTCATCAGGCAATTTGGAGTAATTGTGATTCATTGGGGGAGGACATGATTTGAAACCAATACATTTTGCATCCCCCTTTTTCCTTTGAACGTCAATGATGTGATCCAATACATAGCGGGAATTGGAATAGCTTTCCAATTTCTGCTTAATTGTCTCACATTCACATCGAGCTGTTGCTAACTCTACCATTTGCTTTTCAATTGTGTCAATAAGATTATTGTTAGCATGTTGTTTTCGCAAAACAGCCTTTTGTAATTCTGAAACATCATGTCTTAATGACGCAATTGTTGCTTTAAATTCCTTTTCATTTCTGGTTAAAAACAAGTTAGCTTCAGTTGCTTTAGAAAGATCTACAATCAATTCTTGATTGTGTTTGTGTGTGATTTCAAACTGAATTTCCTTTTCTGCATATTCTAAACACTTTGCACATTCAATAGGAGCAGAAATAGAGTCAGAATTAGTATCACATACCTGAGAAGTTTGACCTTCTACGTGAGCCATAAAGGCTGTATGAAAAGAAAAAGATCCATCTTCAGAGAAAAACTGAGCAAGCTTCTCGGAAGTTCCAGCAGATTTCTGGCAAAGAATAGATCTCCTTTTGCATAATGCTTCAGCTTCAGCCAACAGCTCATCAACTTCCAAATCTAAAGCATCACTTGATAAATCACCAGCATCAAGTGATTCCCCATCCATGCTCCCACTATGACCCGAACTATCTTCATCTTCTGAAGATTCACCAGCAGACACGGGTTCCACTACCTTCTCAATCACTTTAGCATAGCATGCTGTTCCACCATTTCCTCCTTCTCCAAGCTGAAGGTTCCAGTTACAGATTTCATCAGCTTGAACAACCAATCCTCTGTGGGGATTAGTGTTTGTGGTTCCAGATGCATTTCCTCCAACAGGAACTATTGATCTGACAGTATTGTTGTTCTGTTGCTGTTGTGGCTGTCCTTGATTCCTGAAGGGATTCTGATTTCCTTGCTTAGGTGGCTTCTGACACTCCCGCTTGAAGTGACCCTTTTCACCACAATTAAAGCAAGTGACAGCATTCTTATCAAAACCATACTTGGTGTTGTTGTTGCTTTCCAAGTTGGTTCTCCCCGTCCTTTCCATAAACTCCTTTGCTCTTCGAATTGCACTAGCAAGAGCCCATTTGATATCCATCATTTCAAACTCTTCTTTATCCACTTGCTGATAATCTTCATTGGTTAGATTGATATTCCCAATCTGACCTGCAACTAATCCACAATAAGCACTAACCAAGGTATTCAACATCTCCATATGCTCCTTGGCTATTTCGACAGTGACTTTGGAAAAGTTGGAAGTGTCTAATCTGACTGTGTTCGGATTGGAAGTGGCTTGAAAGTTTGAAGAGTTTCCATAAAACCCTTGCTGTTGCGATTGTTGCTGCTGAGCTCTGCTTGGGTCTAAGAAAGGCGATGGTGTGAATTGCTGAGCTGTCTGTTGTTGAGAAGAAGAATCTGGTCTTGAATACATCATCGTGTATGCTGAAGGATCAAACTGATTTGTTGTGGAAGGTCCGGTGTTTGAGATGAAAGCTGTTTGAAGCTTCGCATGTTGAGAGGCTGGTTTTTCTCCACTGATACCTCCTGCAATCCCATAGTACATCTCTGGATTTTGAGGAGTTAGTGTTCTTTTTGCTTTAAGCTTTTCTTCTACATCCTTGTTCTCCAATCTTTGAATTAACTCATAAACGGTGATTGTATCTAGAACACCATTTTCTTTGAGAATTTCAAGAAAACTGCTCCACTTTGATGGTAAGCTATCAGCAAATCTCTTCACCATTTCTTGTGGAGTGGCAGTGACTCTAAAAGCAAACATCTCGCTCAACAAGTGATGGAACCTTGTAGATAACTCTGCCAAAGTCTCATTCTCCATACACGTGAATCCTTCAAACTCTTTCTTCAGTAATTCTTGCTTGATCTTTCTAGATTGAGCATTTCCTTCACATCGTAACGTGAGCATATCCCACAAGCTTTTAGTAGTCGTGCAGTAAACAAACTGGTGGTAAATGTCTCTGTGAAGAGCTTGTGTGAGAATCATGAATGCTTTCTTTTCTAACTCAAATTTCTTCTTATCATCATCAGACATAGTGCTGTAAGTTTCTGGATTAGATCCTGCAACTTCCAACTCATTTTCAAATGGGGTGAAGAAACACATCCATAGATCTTGACCTTGCCCCTGAACATAAGTTCTCAGCCTTTCTTTCCACCATCCCCAATCATTGATGTGATTTAGTTTTGGCGGTTTTGTGCTTGTACCAGTTTCACTGTCGTTCTGCATCATTGCTTGAATGCTGCTGCTTTGATTTGTGACCAATGCCCATTGATTTGCAGTTATCATTGCAGCTTGAGGTGGGGCAATAGCCTGCATCCATGCAGTTTTGTTGAAATCTGACGCAGATTGTGTAGCTGATGATTGCGTAGCTGATGACTGTGGAGTCAAAGTTGTTGTAGTCCACGCGGTTGGATCCCACTGACCGTTTGTTCCCATTTTATGAAAATTAATATATTAAGTGAAAATTGATTTAAAATTTGAAAAATTAATTTTCACAAACTATGTTAAAAACTTGAATGATAACAAACAGCCGAAAGATCCTTGATCGAAAGACCTGAAAAACACAAACTTGTTAAACTTAAACAGACTGGGATCGAAAGATACTACTTGTTCGAAGGATCAACAGTGTTCGAAAGATCACTGTTGAATTTCGAACAATGACTTCGAAAGATTCTCCAAGACGAAGGATCCTTATCTTTCGAATAATAACTGTAGCTCGAACAATATATCCTTCGGATAGATTCCTTGGCTCGAAAGATAAATCACAGACTTCGAAGGATATTCGAAGGATCAATATCTGTCGAACCTCCTTTGATCGAAAGATGATCTTTCGACTTCGAAGGATATCTTTCGATGTGAACTGACACAGTTGACAAAAGGTGACAGGTTGGTGAAAAAGGTGATTGGTTGGTAGACAACTTTCGGCAGAAAGGTATGTTCAGACCTTACCTTTTCACCAACTCAGATTTGACTAATAAAAAATTGCCTAAAATAGAATGTTCTTATCCAGAAACCGGTCACCGGAGTAAGCCGGAATTTTGGCCGGAAATTACCAAACCTTTTAAAACAAGATTTTAAGTTACCCAAACCTTCCTTTAACACACCCGGTTAGTTTAGAACACGTTTTTACGTCAAGAAATCCAAGAAAAACACTAAAAACGGGTGCTAAACCAAGTGAGTTTTGTCCAAACACTCCAAAGTCTTGTATAAACTCGGTTTTTAACAAGGAAAAGAGCCACGGCTCTGATACCACTTGTAGGTCCCCCGGAGGTCGAGGTTAAACCTTATCCTTGTTATGTTTAACACTCTAGCAAGTGCGGAATCCAAGCTAGAATGCAAACCGGTAGTTTATATGAGAACATAAGCTACAAAGAGAAAGAGTAGACACACAAGATATCAAAGTTTTCTCTTGTATTTCAGTGGACACGGTTACAGCCCTTGACCAAACTGAAAAATGCTCTCTACAAGACTAAGTTCACTCACAAACACTCACAACTCTATCGGATGTCTTCTGTCTAAAATGTCTTAAAAAGTCTAACTGTGAAATGAACCCATACATGGGTATATATACCCATAACAGATAGATTGTGTTGAAGGATCAGAATGTCTGTCGAAAGATCATCTATCGACCAGAAACCCACCGAAGGATCCACATATACCTCGAAGGATGATATATCCTTCGAGGTCCATTTGTATCCATCGAAGGTTATCCTTCGAGGTCATCGAAGGATATAAACAATCCTTCGAGGACATCCTTCGACACAACATATGTTACAAACCATGTGTTAACTGTTTGGCCAAGTCAAACTAGGAGGATGGTTGACTTGGTCAAACTTACATCAAACACACATATTAACAAACCTAAGACGTAACCCTGACTAACAAAAGACATCGTTTTGTATCATGACAAAATACAGACAAAGTACAGACATAAGTGCACCAACAATTTCTTGATTATAAGTAATTGTGTTGGATGATTGGTGCTTGGTTAGGTAAGATAGTTGAAAAATGAAGCTTATTTAATCATGTATTAGTAAACTTTTAATTTGGTTAATTAGCTTAACTTGGTTAAAATGTGGGCACCATGATACTCTAACGGGTTAGTCGTTTAATAAAATGTAATTATTGTTAATCAAGAAAGCTTGCCCTCGCGGAAGAACTCTAACGGGTTAGATGGTGTTGTTATGAATTCTTGCCATGATTTGTTAGCTTAGTTAGTAGTTTCGGGCAAAATTGCTATCTTTGTGAATTTATGTGCAAGATTTGTAAAATGAACTCGGTTGTGATTTAATCTAGTTTATGCTTGTCTCGGTGGTTGCATTGTGTTTATCGGTGTTGCTTTCCTTGATTAAGTGAGGTTAGAAAACTCCTAACGGATGACTAACTTATTTTTAGGAGATTTTTGTAGACATTAATCAATCGCACGTTAAAGAACAATTTTAGGTGGTTAAAGTGTGTTTATCGTTTTAACTTTCCGAATGACTGTCATGTTAGGATTCCCGAAAGGGATACTAATTGTCTCGAAATGGAAAATTGACCGAATACTTCTAGTGCCAAAACTGACTTAGTTGACATGCTGTGGTTGTGTATTAAGCAAGGCTATTTATATATAATCTACTATGTTTTATAAGTATTTATTTATGCTTACTTTAGATTAATTAAAACCAAAACAACGTATGTTTTTACCGGTAATTTAGCGGCAAAGGTCTAGTATTATTTCTCCGCCCATTTCCGTGGATCGATACTTGGTTCTTACCGATACTTTACTACATATATGACGGGGTACACTTGCCTCTTTCGTGTGTGTTTTGATGTAAAAGTAATAATCACTTTTATAAATTTAAAACCAATTCGTGTGTAATTTCATTGTAAAAATATGTACAGTCGCGCACGTACCAAGTTTTTGGCGCCGTTGCCGGGGAAATGGCGAGTTTTAGGAACGACCCGAGTCATTGTTTTATCGGTGTATATACATGTTTAATATTTGTGTATATTTTCGTGATTATTTATTTGTCGATTTACTTGTTAATAATTCTTGCTTTTAATTCAATTTATTCATTTTCGTGATTCTTTTGTACACTTGTAAATTTTTATTCTATTTATTTGTTCTAATCCGGATTTATTTATTCATTTATTCGTTGAATTTTCGGCTCTTAAAAATAATTTTTAAGCTAGCCGAATCGATTGTTTTCATTGCTTTAATTTTTATAAAAATTTCGGCCCATTTTCGGATTTTTATAAAATTTTCAGCCTATTTTTATACATATTCTGTTTCTATTCAGCTAAAAAAAACAGCTTTATTTTATTAATAAAATATTCACTGTGTCAGTTTTTCGTTTGCAGGTTGATGTCCTCAACTCCCACGCCCGCTAATGCTGAGCCTACTGACGAACCAGCGCATAATCTTAGAAGAAGTAAGAGGCTGCGCGAAAGGTCACTTGTCATTGCACAACGCATAGCAAATGCAATCGACGAGCCGGTGATTATCTCTGAGGACGAAAGCTCAGGGGACGAGGAGAGAGTCGTCATGGCGGACGACGACCGACCGTTGAATGAAACAAACCAGCCCGGAAGGGCAGGCCTGGAGCCGAGTATCCTTCAGCCCACTATAGATGCACCTACTTTTGAAATTAGATCTAGTATTATTAACATGGTGCAGAATTCAGTACAGTTTGACGGACGTGAGCATGAGGATCCCGGGAGGCATATCGCTACTTTTCTTGCTATTTGTTCGACATTTAGGATTACAGGTGTTTCGGAGGATGCGATTCGGTTGAGGTTGTTTCCGTTTTCATTACGTGACAAAGCTAGAGCTTGGCTTATGTCACTTCCTGCTGGGTCCATCAGGACATGGAATCAGTTGGCGGAGCAGTTTATGCAGAAATATTTCCCACCTGAGAAAACGAACAAGCTACGGAACCGGATTGTTTCCTTTCCTTTCGCCAGGACGAGGGCGAGTCGTTGCATGCGGCTTGGGAGAGATTCAAGGATTTGTTGATTGATGTGCCACATCACGGCTTCTCCAAGCGACAGCTGGTATTGACGTTCTATCAGGGGCTCAGCTATAATACGCAGGAGCGATTAGACGTGAACGCGGGAGGCGATCTTGGAACTAAGACGCCGACTGAAGCGTATGATATTATAGAAAAAGCTGCGTTGAAATCCAGCTCGCGTCGGGATGGAGATAGAGGTCGGGCATCATCATCATCATCTCGTTCAGGAGTTCATGCTGTAGACGACTACACGACCATTACTGCACAAATCTCGGCTCTTGCATCGAGATTCGACAGGTCCCAGATGATTGCGCATGCTGGCTCGGGATGTGACCAGTGCGGAGTGTCACACGAGCCTGGGGCATGTTTTCAGGGAGTCGTATATGAGGGCCACGAAGAAGTAGATTTCGTGAGTAATCAGGTAAGGCCGCAGAACAACCCGTACAGCAACACCTATAATCCCGGTTGGAGAAATCACCCAAATTTTGGGTGGCGAGCGAACACAGGAAATCAGAACCCATTGGGGTTCACTCAGCGTGCTCCAGTGCCTCAGCAGGGTCAGCAGTACCAGCAATACAACCAACCCTACCAGCAGCGTCCATACTCGTACCAGAATCAGGGCATTGGGAGTAGCTCCCAGCAGCAGGCCCCTCAGTCTAGCTCCAAGCTGGAGGATATGATGGCTCAGCTTCTCTCTAGCTCTGAAAAACGATACCAACAAAGCGAAGATCGTTTTCTAGCTAAAGAGGGAGAAATGAGGAGTCAGAAAGCCTCGATTCAGAATATCGAGAATCAGGTTGGTCAGCTGGCGCAGATGATGTCCAAAAGACCCCCAGGCGGTCTTCCGGGTAATACAGAACCAAACCCGGGCGGGCATGTGAATGCGATAATGACCAGGAGTGGAAAAACTACCGGACCCGTCATATCGGACTCAGTACCGATCACTGAAGCGGTCCCGACTGACACACCGGACGAGGTGCAAGCCAGGCTACGCCCAGCAAGTACAGCACAAGTCCAGGAGTCGGTCAAAGATTACACTCCTCCAGTACCTTATCCAGGCAGGCTGAAGAAACAGAAGAACGAAGAGCAATACGGTAAGTTCCTTGAGTTGTTTAAGCAACTACACATCAATATACCGTTTGTTGAAGCCTTGGCCCAGATGCCAAAGTATGCGAAATTCCTAAAGGATATCCTCTCGAATAAACAGAAGCTCGAGGATATATCATGTGTGGTGATGAATGAAACTTGTTCCGCCGTTCTGCAAAACCGTCTGCCCACGAAAATGGGAGATCCTGGTAGCTTTACGCTCCCGTGTTTGATTGGAAACATGTCTTTTAGCCATGCATTGGCTGACTTGGGAGCGAGTATCAACCTTATGCCGTATAAGGTTTTTACAAAGCTGGATCTGGGTGAGCCGTCACCCACTAGGATGAGCATTCGGTTGGCAGATCGCTCAATAGAGTATCCGCGCGGATTTGCGGAAAACATGCTTGTAAAAATCGATAAATTTGTTTTCCCCGTGGATTTTGTTATCCTTGACATGGACGAAGATTCAAGGGTACCTTTAATACTTGGACGTCCTTTCCTCAATACAGCGAGGACGATTGTTGATGTGGCAGGTGGCCAAATCACGCTCCGAGTGAATGATGAGCACGTGACATTCGATATCAAAAGATCGATGCAGCATCCGCAATGTCATGATGACAAGCTTTATTACGTCGACATTGTCGATGCATGTGTGTGCTCTCATTTTCAAGGTACTATTGACGAGATTGATTCGGACACACGTCTGTCGTGTGGGGACCTGATTGGCATTACACAGGAGGGCCACGATTTCGAGCAGCCAATCTATCAGATTGGTGACGATGGTTCCCAGAGTCCGGAGAGGTTTCTAGAAATTGGCCATGTAAAAGAGGAGGAAGCAAAGCCTTCGGTTGAAGATCCGACGCCTTTGGAGTTGAAAGAACTCCCGCCACATCTCGAGTATGCATTTCTTGACGAGGAGCGTTGCTTACCGGTCACAATTTCGGCATCATTGGAAAAGGATGAGAAAAATCAGCTTCTCGAGGTTCTGAGACTTCATAAGAAAGCCATTGCATGGAAAATCATGGATATCAAGGGCATCAATCCTTCTTTTTGTACTCACAAGATTCTGATGGAAGACGAGTACAAACCATGTGCACAGCATCAGAGGCGTTTAAATCCAAATATGCAGGACGTGGTGAAGAAGGAGGTGATTAAGTTGTTGGATGCCGGCATGATTTATCCTATTTCGGACTCTGTGTGGGTGAGTCCAGTGCAGGTCGTACCTAAGAAAGGTGGTATGACTGTAGTCTCGAATGATAGGAATGAACTAATTCCTACCCGTACCGTCACTGGGTGGCGAGTTTGCATTGACTACCGCAAACTCAATGATGATACTCGCAAGGATCACTTCCCGCTTCCATTCATCGACCAGATGTTGGAACGCCTGTCGGGGAAGTTGTATTACTGTTTCCTAGACGGGTTCTCTGGGTACTTTCAGATCCCTATCGCTCCTGAGGATCAGGAGAAGACTACCTTTACCTGCCCCTTCGGCACGTTCGCCTACCGGCGGATGCCTTTCGGGTTATGTAATGCACCAGCGACCTTCCAGAGATGCATGGTTGCAATTTTCCATGACATGATCGAGGATTCCATGGAGGTTTTCATGGATGATTTTTCGGTATTTGGGGATTCCTTCGATCACTGCTTGGAAAATTTGAGAAAGATGTTGAAGAGGTGTGAGGAGACGAATCTGGTCCTAAACTGGGAGAAATGCCACTTCATGGTGAAGGAGGGCATAGTTCTGGGACACAAAATTTCTCACGCGGGCATGGAAGTCGATCCAGCTAAAGTCGACATTATTTCACGACTTCCGCCCCCCACCTCTGTTAGAGCTATACGGAGCTTTCTCGGTCATGCCGGGTTCTATCGGCGATTCATCAAAGATTTTTCAAAAATTGCCAGACCCATGACCCGTTTGTTGGAGAAAGCGTTCATATTCGGAGATGATTGCTTGAGAGCGTTTGACCTTCTCAAGCAAAAGTTGATTGAGGCCCCTATTTTAGTTGCACCCGACTGGAATCTGCCGTTTGAGATTATGTGCGACGCGAGTGATTACGCCATAGGGGCCGTTCTTGGCCAAAAGAGAGAAAAGCACTTTCACCCGATCTATTATGCGAGCAAAACTCTTCACGACGCTTAGGAGCATTATACCACGACTGAAAAATAGCTCTTAGCGGTCGTTTTCGCATTTGACAAATTTAGATCGTACTTGGTGCTTTCGAAAACCGTTGTATATACTGATCACGCTGCCATCCGATATCTCTTCAGCAAACAGGACGCCAAACCGCGTCTGATCAGGTGGATGTTGTTGCTGCAGGAGTTTGATATTGAAATTCAAGATAAAAAGGGTGCGTTGAATGTAGCGGCTGACCATCTATCTCGGTTAGAGCATGGAGACATCGTGGACGCGCGTTGGGATTCCATAAATGACAATTTCCCACACGAGTCTTTGATGAGTGTTGAGATATGCGATGAGTCGCCTTGGTTCGCTGACCTTGCGAACTACCTTGCTTGCGGGATTCTGATTAAAGGGTTGACTCACCAGCAAAAGAGGAAATTCTTTTCGGATGTCAAGCACTACATTTGGGATGACCCTTACTTGTTTCGGGTTGGTGCTGATCAGGTGATTAGGAGATGTGTTTCAGGGAATGAGGCGACCGATATTCTGCGCCACTGTCACGAGGGACCTACCGGAGGCCACCATGGAGCCAACTTTACCGCCAAGAAGGTGTTGGATTCCGGGTTTTATTGGCCGACTATATTTCGTGATGCGCAGAGTTGGGTTAGAGCGTGCGATGCTTGCCAGAGAGCGACAAATATATCGGCACGTGATGAAATGCCTCAGAACTGGATTCAGGTTTGTGAAGTCTTTGATATCTGGGGGATAGACTTCATGGGACCATTTCCCCCCTCACGAGGTAATAAGTACATCCTGGTCGCGGTTGACTATGTATCGAAGTGGGCAGAGGCACAAGCCTTACCCACCAATGATGCCAGGGTGGTCGTGAGATTTTTGAAAAGCTTATTTGCCCGGTTCGGCGCTCCGAAAGCGCTTATCAGTGACAGAGGGACGCATTTTTGCAATACTCAGCTCGAGAGAGCTTTGTCCCGTTACGGTGTGCATCACCGTCTATCCACGCCCTATCATCCACAGACAAGCGGGCAGGTGGAAGTCACAAACCGGGGGCTGAAAAGAATCCTTGAGCGGTCGGTAGGTGCAAACCGCAAGGATTGGTCGGATAAGCTTGATGAAGCGTTGTGGGCTTTCCGTACGGCTTACAAGACGCCTATTGGGACTACTCCCTTTAGGCTTGTGTACGGAAAGGCGTGCCATTTACCGGTTGAGTTGGAGCATAAAGCGATGTGGGCTCTAAAAACCGCAAATCTGGACCTAAAAGCCGGAGGTGAAGCCCGGTTTCTCCAGATTCATGAATTGGAAGAGTTGCGACAACGCGCTTATGAGAGCTCCGTGTTGTACAAGGAGCGCACGAAGAGATTGCACGATAAACGCTTGAAGGACCACAAAGAATTCCAAGCGGGCGATCTTGTTCTTCTTTACAACTCGCGGTTGCGCTTATTTCCCGGAAAGCTTCATTCACGTTCGACAGGCCCATACACGGTTAAAGAGGTATTTCCGTATGGGACTGTTGCAATAGAGAACGCGGACGGCGTTATTTTCAAAGTAAATGGGCATCGCTTGAAGTTATACGTTTCCGGGCCGATAGAGTCGGTGATGGAGGTCATTGAACTCCAAACCCCGCACACATCATAAGTGTGGGGAGAAGAGAGTCTACGCTGCTGACTCGCGGACCAAAAATGTAGCAAGAGCGTCTTTGGCGCTATAAGGGTAAAATTTTCCTTTTTTGTGTTTTAGTAGTTTTAGCGTAATTTAAGTTAGTTAGGTAATTTTTGTTAGTTTGTACAGTTTCTATTCATGCCGAGCGAAGGTTCTGTGCTGCAATAATGTTATAACAGTTGGCGTGTTGAAAAAAAGGCGAAAAACGGCCAAAACAGTTGCTGGAAATTGCTTCTGCAGAAATTTCTGATCTGCAGCTGATGCACGACCGTGCCAGGATTCGCACGACCGTACGTTCTCGAGCTGCCGGCACGGTGGATCGCACCCTTGGTGCATCACCGAGAAAAAATGAATGGGCTTGAACGATGTCGGTGACGCACGACCGTGCCAAAGGTCGAACGACCGTGCGTCAGGCTAAGGGCAGTTTTGTCATTTGGCACTATAAATACCCTCATCTGCAGCCCCCAATCACAAATCGCGAAACCCTACCAGCACCAGGCCGTTCCAGAGCGATACTTCGTCAAATCGCACGATTTTTCGCACGATCTCACACCCTTCTTCGCACGGTACGTTCCTAGTTGTAGATTTCTTGTTTCCTTGCTTTCTAGGTTAGATTCCCTCCGATTCTTCAAGGGATTTATTAGGGTTCTCTTCATAAACAAATCGAAACCCTAACCCTTGTTTGAATCTTGCTTATCGTGAACACCCGGTTGAGTTTCCGACCCCTGTTTGTACAAAAAAGTTGTTGATTTTGGGAAAATCAGGCTATTCAAAGTTCAGGGGTTTGAAATCTGCAGGTCGCCTGTTGCACGGTCATTCCTTGGGTGGAACGGTCGTGCCATTCCGGATGATTCACGATGTCAGCTTGTTGTCCGGTATTGCACGGTTGTGCCGTTGGTCGCACGCCATGCAGTTCCGACATCTCTGGGCAGATGGTGCATGTCATCGGCGACGCACGACCGTGCATCTCGTCGCACGACCGTGCCATATGCCCTGATCAGATTTACAGTTTCTTCATAATAGGCTGCTCGGCTGTTTTTAATTCAAATTTCTCCTGTTTCCATCTCTCTAATGTTAATTCTCATGCAGATGAACTATCCTTTCCTTCAGTTCGATCCCAACGACGAGCGTGAGGCTTTATGCATTCCAAAACGAGACGCATTATGGGCCCGGAGAGGGCAGTTCGGAGTCCCTAGATGGTTGGATTGGGAAGTGATGCAAGAACTAAATCAGTATGACCGATTAGAAAACATGATGAGTCGCCCACTTACAAATCTGGTCGGTTGCAACCGACCCGTTTACTTGGAGCTGACCATAGAGTTCTTCGCATCGTATGCCTACGAAAAGCCGGTTGCTGCTCGACGACCCAAATTCCGCCACAAGGAGCGGATAGCTTTCAGGTTATGTGGTCGATGGCATAGGTGGTCGGTTGGTCGTTTGGGTAGGAGGCTCGGGATTTACACTAGAGAAGACATGGATGATCCCAATGTCTTCGCAGAGCAGTTCACCTTCCCTTCTGATGCAGCACGGGATGCGTTTTGGGCTGCAAATGCCGTTGGGGACCCCTACAACCCGAGGATGTCGAAGGCCTCGCGACTTAGAGACCCTCTGGTGCGAGTGATGCACCATGTGTTTAGCCACACAATATGCGGTCGCATAGACAGTCTTGGTAACTGTCCAACACCCGATTTGATTTTTCTATATGCGTTGGTAGAGCAAGCACCTATCAACCTTGCTGTGCGAATGGCTGAATACTTTGTCAAGTGCTCAGGGAGGACTCCTAGCAGTCAGATACATGGCGGTCAGTATGTGACCGAAATAGCGTATAATGAACACGTTATGACTGAGGAGGTGCTTCAGGGTCTCACTCTGATAACCGAGGGGGTTCATGTCGACATCAGGTCACTGAAGGCAATGGGGTTGATTGTAGAGCTTGATAGGGGGGATAGGTTGAGGGGGCTCAACAATGAGGTCTGGGACCCGTTACCCCCACTTCCATCAGACGAAGAGGATGTAGAAATGCAGGAGCAGCAACACCAGCCATACACACCACCACACCAGACACCGCCACATGAGCCGCAGCACCATGAGTACCACCAGCATCAGGATTGGCCTGAGTTTTATCAGCAGGTCCAGCAGATGCGTGTTACGCAGGAACAGCATGGTACGTACATCGACCAGATTAGGACTAGCCAGGACCAGATCCGGGCTAGTCAAGATCAGCTCAGGGCCACTCAGGATCAGCTTAGGCATAGCCAGGAGAGCTTACACCAGGGGGTGAGTGCTGGATTTTCATACTTGTTCGGGGAGATGCACCATGCATATCCCGACTACTTTCAGCACCCTCCACAGTTCCCACCGTGGAACCCACCTGGTTATGGTGATGCGGGCCCATCCTTCACGAGAGACGATGATGGTGATGACGAGTAGGAGTTGGTGGTGTAGTTCGTTGGTGGCTTTTATTATTATTTCCGTACTTGTTATTTCGGGTGTTCTTTTTGCCTAGTATTTCAAACACCCTCGGACTGCATTTTATTTTTAAAACACTTTACTTTCTGTTATGTCTTTGTTTGGATTGGTAGTATTTATGTACATTATGGTTTTTATGTTATTCTGTTATTGTTCTGTTTTGGTGTACATGTGACATACTTACAGATCCGACATATCTTGGACCGGAGCATATGACAGACATAGCTTTGGAAGTCTCGTTTCATCAGATATCATCTTAAGGGGAGTACTATCATCCTTTTTCTCTATATTTTGGTTTCGCATTGGGGACAATGCGAAGTTCAAGTGTGGGGAGGGGGTTAACTTTGTTAACATTGTTTGTCCTCGTTTTCTAAAAAAAAATCAGAAAAATCATTCAAAAATACCTGTATTTTGTATATATTTTAG